>NC_039281.1:9331406-9586406 GCF_003368295.1 Carassius auratus | reverse complement strand
TGGCAAGAAAACGCATCATATCTTAGGACATTTAAATTTTAGATGTTTTTTTCTTCATTAAAAACAGCTTATATTAAATCCACAACAACAAATACTTTGATTTATAAACGGGTTATAATTGATAACTTTCTTTAAAACATTTGGGGTTTAATCTGAACCAAACTGAGATTCCCAACACTTTAAAATCTGAAATCTGATAAAAAATCTACAAATTCAGATAATCATGTGCTCTTGTGCAAGTATTTAAATCTTTTAGTCCATGTATATAAATTCAATTTTAAGCCAGAAACCACAGCTGAGAGCAGCACAGAAGGAGAAGGACAGATCTGAGGGACGAGTGAAACCCAGCAGCTCACAAACAAACACCTGACCGCAGCAAACACAATAAAAGAAGACAAAGAGAGACACTTTATGAGCCTGACACAGGTGGCCAGGTGAACACACACACACACACACACACACACGTCTGATTCTGTCCTGCTGAATCACGCACACAATCCAACTTCTGCAATGCAGATGTAATCAGTAAATCCTAAATAAACGCATCTTTAGTTCAAGTAACTCTGACTCTACAACTCTCAGCTGTTTCCTTCACATGAAATCAGACACTAGACAAGAGCGGTTTGCATTAATTTGTATATTTTTGCATTAAAGTTAACATGGTTCCATCTGTTCCTCCATTCTGTCATGGTGCAGTAAGTGTTGATATTTCGTTATATTCAGACATGGGTAAATCTGTCCTTTGCAATAAATATCATAAAATAATAGAGCTTCACATAATAAATATATTTTGTTTACAACATCAACAACAAAGAAAAAAAAAAAAACAGATTTAACAGTTTTAACATTTCCTTTTAAAAAATAGCCGTAAATTCCTCTTAAGCATTTAAACGTACAACTTTACATGAGAACGAACGGACAGTTTCGTATAAACTGCGTCTGTGGATCTGATAACAGCTACATATTTCTACATAGTCCTTCACAGGTTTGGTCGGAGGCGTTTCGAAGCACCGGCGCGTGTTAGTTAATAGCTGTACAAAGTCAGGTAAGGCCAACACTGGTTCAGAAAAGAAACAAGTGGTTCTTCTGTGCTGCGTGAGGGGGCGTGGCTTATCAGGCGCTCATTACATAACTCCTCCCCTCGCTCCGCCTCGTTCGCAATTTCCGCATCCTGCAGCAGCAAAATTAGCTTTCTTCAGCTAAAGAAGTATGGGTGAGTTCTCAGGACGGTTTTCCGGGCGTATGGTTCCAGTTCTGCAGCTTGCAGTAAACGGTGTTCGAGTTCTTGCAGCGGCATCCAGGCCGGTTCACGCGGTCGTGGCACGAGTTGCACGCTTTCACGCAGCCCTTAGCGGGAAGGTAGCACAGCAGACACGGGAAGAGAGCCGACATGAGGCCCATGCACAGAAAGCGCGAGCAGCAGTGCGGATGCGACAGTGAACACGGCCGGTCCGCGCACGGGTCGCCCACGTCATCATCGTCCTTCGAGCAATGATAGAAAATCCCTTTGACCAAACACATGCACGTCCCGTGCTCCACCGCGCTCTCGGCCGAACACAGGCACTGTCCGTTGCACGCGAGGCACGCCGGGAGCGGACGGGGCGCCGTGCATTCGCCACACTTGCATTTCCCGCAGCTCTCGCAGATGTATAAATGCGGCGAGTTGAGAGTTTCCAACTGCGTTTGTTTAAGCGGAACGTCCGGCGGGAGAAACGGATGCGAGGAGGCATTCAGAGCTTTCGGCTGAGTCCGTATGGCGCGGTTGCGATGATGCGACGGCTCTAGCAGACCTTGCTCCGACCCGCGGCTGCTGTTGCTCCCGGAGCTAGCGGCGCTCCCGGTGCTCGTGGACCTGCTGAGCGCCGGAGGATGCCCCGTTCGGTGCTCGTAGTTGTTATTGACGTTCACTAGGATCACCTCGTGAGTTCTCTCTTGCTTGTCCGCGTTGCGTGGTGGAGGCACGCGAGGCGGCTCCAGGGAAGGTCTGCGTGGTACAGCCGGGCCCTCCGTGTACTCGTTGCGGGAGCGGATGGCTCTGATCTGGTCCAGGGACAGGATTGCACCGGAGGAGATGTCCGGATGTCTGACGCTCCCTCCGCGCTGTCCGTGGCGATCCATAAGACACGATCAGCAACTCCAAACAACACGGATGCAACGTTCATCTGACACCCTGAGAGACAAGCAGAGAGAGAGAGAGAGACGGGTTATTCTCAACATACACACTTTTTTTTGTGTGTGATGCAGCTTCACTCTTAAAAAAATAAAAGTTCTTTTTTTGCTTCTAGTGGTCGGTTGGAGAACTTTTAACATAAATGGAGGTTCTTTGACAAAGCACAAATAGTTTATCCGACGGTTCCATGAAGAACCTTTAACGTCCATGGAACCACTCTTGGACAAAAATGGTTCTTTTGAGAACCGATCACTGACAGGTTCTTTTGGAAGCCAAGAGTGGTTCATTATTGGCATCTACTGGTTCCATAAGGAACCTTTAACATAGATGAAACCTAACAAAAGGTTCTGTAGATAATTAAAATGTTCTTTACACTAATAAAAAAAAATAGTTTGTAACTCTTTTCTTGAAGCCATATTATATAAAAGTCAATGATAAAGCGGTTCGGAAATAATTGTAACCATTCATCACCTTTAGAAAGAATAAAGCATTAAAACACATGACAAACAACTGCTTTCAGATCTAACAAAGGATCTGCAAACATTATAATCCATTTTAACTTAACACATAATGCTGGTTACATAGATTACAATGCATTATAGATAAAGTGCCACCAAACCACTTTATCTTAGTTAGAAGAACATCTAAAGAACTTATGGAATCTTCTGTGGAATGGAATGTTTTAAAGGTTCTTCATGGAACCATCGATGCTTGAAAAGAACTTTTGATCTCTTGAGCACTGAAGTGAGCAGGTTCCAAAAATGATTGCGAAAATCTTTGTTTTGAAGCGCGTACTGGTAAAAAAAAAACTTATCTAACTAGTGGCCACTGAAGCGTTGAAGCACCCTGCTGGAACACACACACACACACACACACACACACACTGTCAGACCCCCAAGCTTTTGTTTTTGACTTCCTTTGGGGGTTTCCAGCCTTAATTAGAGGGTCAGACCCCCTCGGACACACAATTCACACCCCGGTGTTCCGAGATGCGCGTTCACGCGCGCTTCATTCAGCTGTGACGCGCTTCACGCGGATCCGGACTAGACGTGTGCAGATCTACTTTCAGAGACAGAGCTCATAAATCACACCGCAGAAGTGTGTGTGTGTGTGTGTGTGTGTGTGTGTGTGTGTGAGGGAAATGAAGGTCTCGAGTTCTATTCCTTCTATTCACAGAGCCATTTAACCCCCGAGCACAGAGAGAGAGAGAGAGAGAGAGAGAGAGAGAGAGAGAGAGAGAGAGAGTTGACTATTAACAAGACTTTGTACCGACCTCAATAAGCACACAACTGAAGTAAAGTACAAATACTTCCCGTGCTGATTTGCATGTGTATGGCTGGTTAACATTAAAATGCAGAGCCACACAGAGCAGGAAGCCTTCAAATCAAACACAGAGCTTCACACGCTTCTCAAAGCGCTTCATGATGCGGGACGAGTCCGAGACTTCAGAACCGAGAGGAGTCGCAAAGTTTTGCGTGATGCGCAACTAATGCGTTAATATCAATAAAAATAATGCGCGAATTATTTTTTATGCAAATATATTTTTCCTAGTTATTTTGTTTATTTATATATTGTTTCTTTGAAAACTATATTAATACATAAAAAAGTGTACGCGGAAAAAAAAACCCCCTCAAAAAAGGCATAATTACAAGAAAAAGCAAACTTATGAATGAAAACAAGCCTGCTGGGGGAGGTGTGTGTGTGTGTGTGTGTGTGTGTTCAAGCTCAAACGCACGCACACACTCATACACACACAGCCTGAAGCGCATTATATGATTATTAACGTGAGTTTTGTGTAATACACGCGTGTTGAATACATGCAAAAACTGCGGGTTTCACAGATCCACACGCGATCTCCATCCAAACCGGATTTATTCCGCTTTAAATAACACGGATGTGTGTGTGAGGCATGATACGTACCTACAGACAGACTCCCTTAATGTCAAATCCATCAGTCCATGTTCCAAACATCCATCAATATGTCCAGAACGAGGTCAGAAACCAGCGCATGACTGCGATCATATCATCCAGAGGAGACTCCGAGGGAAAGCGGGAGGAATCCGGGTAAATCCACGAGTGAAGCGCGTTCGCTGCTGGTTTAGCGCAGTGCTCTCCGCGCGCCCGACCCTGCGTGAGTGTGTCGGATCAGATGCGTGCTCTCACACACACACACACACACACACTGATGAATGAAAGAGGATCATGGGGCAGATGCAGGAGGGGCGCACGAGCTCTGGGTTTAAGGTGGATCGAGTGAAACAGACGCGCATCTGCGTCGGAACGTCGCGCACGCGCTCAACATCTCAACATCTGCCACATTTCCACTCCGTTACACCCGCGTGTGTTGTAATAAAGTGTCTCATTAAGTTTCTGATTCAGAAATGCAGTATTAGTAATGTTTAACACTCTTGAGTGTGTTTGGTTTTACTGATTGTCAGTTGGGCGATGCGCACTAAACTTTTAGATGATGAAAACATAACTTAATCAGTTGTCATCAAAAGTTTTCAAAGCTTTTGTCCAGTAAAACATCTCGAAAACATCAGATCAAAAACACGAGCAGCGCTGGTGCGACCTTAAGAGCTCAAACCCCCTCCCCGTGTGTGTGTGTGTGTGTTTGTGTGTGTTTGTGTGGGGCGGATGTGCTGCATCCGGATACATGAGAAAGGAAAGTTCAGCACAAAGTCATTTCATGCATTCAAATGGAAACGAGCCGCACACACACACGCGCGCGCGCGGGCACACACACACACACACACACACACACACACACAACTCCTCCTGAGAGGTATCGATGAAAACTGTTTTGACATTTAGTTTTAAATTACTGTATTTTTTTTTTTACATAAGAATTACAAAGAAGGCTATATATTTAAAAGCAAATAAATAAAACATTTTGAAATATTATATTATAGACTATTAGACATGATATTATAAATTATTATTAATAACAACTTTAATATCATCAGTGTTGTTTTAGTAGATATTATAACAATATAGGATTAACCTTTATTTTCATATTTTGATTTAAATGTTTAATTAGTAAAGTTTAGTTGTGCTTTTGTCCTTTGTAGTATTTTAAATTTATTTTTTATTTCAGTTATAGTAATATTTAGTAGATTCTTTCTTTCAGTTAGTTGCAAAAGCAAACTTTCTAATATTGTTTAGGTTTTTAAATCTTGAAAGTTTTTCATCAGATGTTTATAATTTATTTTATTCCCTCTATTTCAGTAAAGAAAACTATTTTTACTAGTTTTAGATATCAATGTGCAGCAATGAAGGATTTCTAAATTGAAGAATATTTAATGAAACTTCCAACATTCAAAAAATTTTTTTTCAGGGGTCTTCATTTAAACATTGTCTGAGTTAAAATAAATGAATGCAATCTTTCTTTCCTACAGAAGAATAAAACACTGCTCTGTCATCAAATAAATCCTTTATTTAGATGCCCACACACACACACACACACACACACACACACACACACACACACACAGGTGCTCTGCTCGTGTCAGAAGTGTTTCTGCTGGTAGCTGCTGTACGTCTGCAGGAGCGTCTGAGGGATTCGGGGTCTGACGGTGTTCAGAGCGCAGTCGAAGTGTCCGGCGTTCACGTGTTGAGCCGTGATGTCCTCCTGCAGCGCCTGTAGAGCCGCTTCTCTGCACACAGCTGTGATCTGACACACACACACACACACACACACATAGATAGTCGTGAATGGAAACTATAACTATATATATATATTCATCATAGATAGCCTGAATGCACTGTAAGTCGCTTTGCATAAAAGCATCTGATAAATGCATACATTTAATTTCTAATTTAATATTCCATGCCATGGGGATATGATTTTTGAAAAAATGAACACACACACACACACACACACACAGACATAGACACACACAAATACACTTATACACACAGACAGACATACACACACATTCTCTCTCTCGCACTGTCTGTCTATCTGTGTGTGTGTGTGTTGCCGTCAGCTCTGAACACACAGAAGTGGTTGATGGCAAAACGCCTGACCACAAATTAGCACAGCGTTCAGGAGAAACACGCAGCAAAAATCATTTCCTATAATTACAAAACTATTTTTAACCAAACAAACCACTGCTCAGAGCAGCAGCAGAGCGCTCTCCAGAGCCAGAGCAGGAAGTGATGCTCAGAGACTTCCTGTGTGCTGAGAGAACCAGCAGGAGTCAGGAGAGATGAAGCACTTCCTACCATCATTATACTGACATTATTTTAAATTATATAGATTATAAATTAAATATAAAAATAACAAAGAAACAACAACAAAAACAAAAAAAACATTTTTTGTAATATTTCACTGCAAAAATAATTATCATACTAATAAATCAAACTTGTTTGACTGAAAATAACAGTGAGCCCTTAAAGAAGAATTTATATTTAATCATATTATTCGAAATTACTTTAATTTTTTTTTTCAATGTCATAATGTAACAAATATATGTTACTTTGTACTTTATGGAAAGTGTTGTGTTTTTCTTTCTTGATTTCATAAAGTATTTTCCTATGACATTGTTTAAAATGCTTAAAAAACTCTTAACAACTGTTTTCATTAAAGAAAATTACTTTTTAAAAACTTCTGAAATCCCAAAAATAATTGTTATAAATTTTACATTGTTATTATTATTTCCTTTTTATTTTGTAATCGATATTTTGAGATTTTGAACATTTTAAATAAAGTTGTTGTTTTTTATTAAATTTTTTGCAGTTTATTTTTAAACGCATAGAAAATCAAGGTGTGAACAGAATATTAACTTTTAAAAAACTTGAATATAAGGCTCTGATTTATTATTTTTGTTTTTCAGATTTTGTGTTTTCATTTTAATTTTAGTTAAACTTTTAATCATTTGGTGGTGTGTCTTATTTCATAACATTTTCTTAATAAGTTTTTTTTATTTATGTTTTATTGTTTTATTGTATTTCAGTTAGTGTTTATTTTAAAAGTAACCTTTTTAATACCTTTTTAATTCATTTTCAGTTTTAGTTTTAGTTCACACTCATTTTTATAATTTTAAGATTAAGCTTGATTTTAGGATACTGTAACACAGTAGTTTCCATAAAGTAAAACTGTTTTGTTACATTGTGAATTGTTATTTTTATGATAATTAAATTAATTCCAGCCCCAAATCATTACTGTAATGTGAAACTGATAAATAAACTGGCTTATATGATAAATGAGATGTTTTAAAGTCACTGTATGTTGTGTAAAAACTGCAGGAGTTTGAGGAAAAGATGTCAGAAGATAATTTCTCGGTGAATTAATACAGTGCTGCACTTCACCACACAATTTCACCACAAATGCACTATTAATTGCAAGCTCAGCCCCATAATTCCCTGCAGCTCGGCTGGAGTGTGTTGTGTGTGTCGTTGAGGCTGAACACACATGCTGTAAACATCACATTACCCAGAAGCCCCTGCTCTCACCAGTCACAACACCAAAGCAAACACGCATCGCACAAATAAACGCTTGACGAGCTCCGCTGCAGAACTACACACACACCACCACTGCAGGACGCAAACTATCAAGAGTGTGTGTGTGTGTGTGTCTTCACCCGTTATTCAGATGAGTGTAAGCGTGTTGCGCTCTCTTTTTAAGTCGTGTTTATTTACAGTTTAACATGTGAAACACCAACACATCTGTCTGCTGATATTTACTGCTGCACACACACACACACTCTCTCTCTCTCTCACACACACACACACACACACACACACAATCGAGCGTCTGTGCAGCAGTTCAGAGTCACACTGACTTTAGAGAAACAGCATCTTGCACCTTGTGAAAACACTTTAGCAAATGACAGCGTGACCTCTGACCCCCAGTGACCTCTCACCTCTGCCCCCGAGTAGCGCTCTGTCCGGGTCACCAGGTCCTCCAGGTGCACGCTGGGATGGATGGGCATGTTCCGGAACTGCAGCGTGAAGATCTCTCTGCGAGTGTCTGCGTCCGGCAGCGGGACGAATATGATGCGGTCCAGACGCCCCGGACGCATCAGAGCCTGAGACACACACACACACACACACAGAGAGAGAGACACACACACACGCAATATGAGTTCTGCTCTTCAAGGCTGCTTATATTTGATCAAAAATACAGTAAAAGTTGCAAAATATGATTACAGTTAAAATCATCTGTTTTCTGTGTGAATCTGTGTTAAAGTGTAATTTATTTCTGTGATGCTCCGCTGTATTTTCAGCATCATTCCTCCAGTCTTCAGTGTCACATGATCTTCAGAAATCAGAATAATATGATGATTTACTGGGCAAGAAACATTTCTGATTATTATCAATGCTGAACACAGTTGTGCTGCACGATATTTTTGTGAAAACTGATACATTTTATTTTTCAGGATTCACAGATGAACAGAAAGATCAAAAGAACATAATTTATTTGAAATAGAAATATTTTGTAACATTATAAATGTCTTTACTGTCACTTTTGATCAAATGAATGTGTAAAACTATACATTTATTTTTATTAAAAAACAAAACAGTTAAAAAAAATTGAATGGTATTTCATCACAAATAATATAAATATATAATATATAACTATTATATATATATATGAAGTTAGAAATGAAATAAAGAAATTAAGTTAACATACTAAAATAACTGAAACTATAAATCAAAACTAAGTTTAAAAATAAAAAAGTCAAAATGTATGCTTAAAATATAACTGAAAAAAAAACATATTTAAGCATTTTTATAAATAATATAGTAGTAAATAAATAACAGTAAAATATAACTGGAAATGAGACATTGTAGCATTATACCATACAGTAGAAAAAGTATTTAATAGTAACTTCTCTAAAATATTATAGATGTTTGAACTGGAGATAATAACCAGAACTGATATTATCTTCCAGACCGATATGATGAATGATCATGGCCGATACTGATGTGATCTGGGTCTGTGGATATATTGTGCTGTCAAAGCTCCTGAGAGGCAGCTGAACAGAAGCTACACACACCACACACACCACACACACACACCAGAGGATGAGAAACAGAGGACAACAGCAGCTGCAAACAGACAGACAGAGAGAGAGAGAGAGAGAGAAAACAACTCCAGGAAGTCATCGCTGCACATCTGTGACCTGCAGCACAATCCACCGCACACTGCTTCCTGATATCCTCAGTGTGTGTGTGTGTGTGTGTGTGTGTGAGAGAGAGAGAGAGAGAGTTTGTGCATCACTTCTGAAGACAAACAGAAGAACATATGATGAAAAACACTGCAAGCTTTAACAATGCACTACACTGAACGAAAGAAAGTAGTCACATCGTTTCTGAAATAAGACGTATCTGAAGAAGCCATGGAAACAATTCTGCTACTTAAGTTAAAAGCTTATTTCTCTGCGATTCTCTATTTGCAGTTTCTATTTACATTTTTAGGAATATTGTTATGCATTTTTTGTAATTTTTATTAGTTAAAATATTTAAATGTAGCTTAATGTATTTTTATTTGAGTTGGATTTATAGTCATTTTAAGGCTTAAAAAATATTGTATTTAGTTGCCTAGACAAAAAAAAAAATAAAAATAAAAAAAATAAATATATATATATATATATATATATATATATATATATATATATATATATATATATATATATATATATATATCCATTTATGAACTACTATTAAATACTTTTTCTACTGTATGGTATAATGCTACAATGTCTCATTTCCAGTTATATTTTACTGTTATTTATTTACTACTATATTATTTATAAATATGCTTAAATATATGTTTCATTTTAATTTAAGCATATATTTTGACTTTTTTATTTTTAAACTTAGTTTTAATTCATAGTTTTAGTTATTTTAGTATGTTAACTTAATTTCTTGATTTATTTCATTGCTAATTTCAATTTTTAGTTTTTCTTTCAGTAAGTTTTCATAATTATATTTTATTGTTTTTATGTTTTTACTGTATATCTTTTATCCGAATCTTGATATTCTTGATGTTGAATAAAGCAAATCTGCAGGATCGGACAGTTTTAGCAATGTGGTCTGAGAAAGTCAGCTGATCATCAATCATAACTCCAAGGCTTCTCGCTGTTTTTGAAGGAGTTATGGTTGATGTGTCTAACTTGATGGTGAAATTGTGATGGAACGATGGGTTTGCTGGAATCACAAGCAGTTCTGTCTTGGCAAGGTTGAGTTGAAGGTGATGGTCCATCATCCAGGAAGAAATGTCTGTTAGACAAGCTGAGATGCGAATAGCTACCGTCGGATCATCAGGATGGAATGAGAGGTAGAGTTGAGTGTCATCAGCATAGCAGTGGTATGAAAAGCCATGTTTCTGAATGACAGAACCTAATGATGCCATGTAGACAGAGAAGAGAAGTGGTCCAAGAACCGAGCCCTGAGGCACCCCAGTAGTTAGATGTTGTGACTTGGATACCTCACCTCTCCAAGATACTTTGAAGGACCTATCTGATAGGTAAGACTCAAACCATTGAAGTGTGGTTCCTGAGATGCCATTTGCCAGTAGGGTTGATAGGAGGATCTGGTGGAATAGCTACCGTCGGATCATCAGGATAGAATGAGAAGAAAACTATATATATATATATATATATATATATATAGTAATGTAACCACTTTTTTTTAGGTTATTTCATTTCAAAATTTTAAGATCAAGTTCATAAATTTTTTTCCATTTATTGCAATTAATGAAAGCAGTTTACTAGCTTTAGTTTGAGACTCAGACTTGTTTGACCACTAACACAGAGAGAGAGAGATGCAGCCTAACCCTGACATGATTACACTTCCAGCAAACCATGAATCTGTGTCTGCTCAACTCATTCAGACGGACGTCCGGCCGTTTCACTGCAGGAGTCGACATGTTTTATTTCTCTTTCTCTGTCATTCATCACTCAGCGACACACACACACACACACACACACACACACACACTTCCTGTCCTGAAGGATCCGCTCTGTGTGTGTGTTTAAGGTGCTTTTATAACGCTGTCGCTCCTCAGCGGAGATCTTGGCTTGTTGACAGAATGATTGCCGTGTGTGTGTGTGTGTGTGTGTGTGTGCGCTGAAGGAGCATTTCAAACTCTGAATAAAGAAACTTGAGTAGAATTACAGGACAGAAGCTCGTCTGAGAGCAGAAGAGATTCTATTCAACTCATTTGTTTAGAAGAATCAAACAAACACTTCTCAGCTCAAGACGGGTGGGTCTGGCAGGAAAAAACCTGTCCGGCTCATATTTCACCAAAACAAACAAAAAAAGAAAACATAAATGAAGTGCATCTTGCATAAAGAGAGTAAAGCATGTACTTATTCATGAGGACGAGTAAGAAAATTAAAAAAATGTGCAAAATGTTTTTCTTTTTCTATCTGCATAAATGTGCATCACGATCATTATACATATACATATATATATATATATATAGAAAGCAATATATCAGAAATAATATATGCAACACATGCAACATATAACTTCTTATGAGTTTGACACACACACACACACACTCTCTCTCTCTACAAGATACAATGTAAACTGGATTATTGATAGTGAATAATATATAAACCTGATTATTCAATCAACTCAACACATTGAGTTTATTAGTATTATTACAAAAAGCTGAGCTGTTTGATTTATACATATAATACCTAATACATCGTTCCTGAATTTAGGTCTGAATATTTATTGAGTGTGACTGTGTTTAAAGGAACAGTAAAGAAGCTGAAGAGCCTGAAGTAGTGATGAAGGCTTGTGTATCTGAAGTGATCTCGGTCTGAATGTGTTCCTGTGGTTTCTGCTATCAGTGCAGACACAGATACTCGCGTAAAGCCAGAAACGGATCCGCTTACATCTGCGTGACCTTCAGTTGAAAGACAAAACCAGAGCGCTCCGATGTTCCTCTTACTGTAAGCAAAGACCAAACCCTCAGAGACACAATGAAGCGCCAGAGCCTTTGTGTGTGAGGAGAAACGGCTCAAACACACACAAACACACTGGAACAACAAGTCAATAATGAATTAACTGTAGCATTACAATCCCTAACAAAGGCATGGTTCTGATTCCCGGGGAGAGCATGCACAATGGAAAACTGAAAACATCTACAGCTTGAATGCAATGCAAATCTTGTCTGATTGTGATCAAGTAAAGGTCAGAATAAGGTCAGTAATATCTCCAGATGAACTCTTCCTGGACTGAAGCAGCTCAGCTTTACTTGATTCTCCATCAATCATGTTTTAGAGTCTCAAATCTGATCCTCAGGATCTTTTGAGGAGCGTTTGTTTCCAGAAGCTTTACTTTCACTGTTCCTCAGCGGAGGAATGATCTTCACAAGCCTCCAGAACATCTCACATCTTCTGAGGAGACTTGATTTCTTCAGCTCTCGATCTCTGTGTTATATGTGCGGATCATTTACATCTTATTACTGGAGATATAGAGCACAGACTCATATTTACATCAGTTTATATCAG
This sequence comes from Carassius auratus, assembly GCF_003368295.1. Lineage (NCBI taxonomy): Eukaryota > Metazoa > Chordata > Actinopteri > Cypriniformes > Cyprinidae > Carassius > Carassius auratus. The sequence goes on along the minus strand of NC_039281.1, from coordinate 9,573,761 downwards.
TATCTGCTCTACTGTTAGAAACATCTCATTGATTTACAAGCAGCAGAGTTTAATTAAATAAATATCAGCATCTGCAGCAAATGTATATTTATGCTCCGTTTAAGCTGTTTTTGTTTGTGGGAATCTCTCTCTCTCTCACACACACACACACACACACACACACACACACACACACACACACACACACACACACACACACACACACACACACAGTCAGTGCATTCAGTTGTAATCACAACATGTTTATCAGACCTACAGCAGCTCAAAACACTTTACATCAGCATCAGACCTCTCTCTCTCTCTCTCTCTCTCTCTCTCTCACTGTGTGTGTTTTGTTCTTCAGGTATTTTTACACAATGAGTGCAGACAGACACACAGCAGCTCATAAACAGCTCTTCATCAATTAAACATGCTGACAGGACACACACACACACACACACACACACACACTTTCTCAGTGCTTTCATGCAGGTATATCAAACATTCTTTCAAGCACATATCAGTTTACACAGAGCAGGAAGCTCCATTCAGCCCAAAACTGCAGCTACATGTCCAGTGTGTGTGTGTGTGTGTGTGTGTGTGTAAATAGAGACACAAGTGCTTCAGGAAGTCTGAGAATTGCTGCTGGCTATACAGAAACCCCCTGAAACACACACACAAACACACACACACACGCGCACACACACACACACAAACACACACACACACACACACACACATACACACACACACACACACACACACACACACACACACACACACACACACACACACACACTCTCGCTCGCTCGCTCATGGTATTGATAGGCAGATGTCGTCTGTGTGTCCTCAGGGTTTTACTCAACAATTAAGCTTCCTGTTTACTAAACGGCCAAGAGCATGTCTACGTGCGTGTGTGTGTGTGTGTGTGTGCGTGTGTGCGTCCTCATCTACTGTATTTCATAAGAATACTGCCCATCTCTCTATTATCTGAACACAAGCAGAGACAGACACACACTTCCTGACAGACAGACAGATGCAGTCCTGTGTGGGCAGGTGTGAAGTCTGTCCTCCAAAACAGGAAGTCAGGGATTCCCAGCGCTGAGCACTTCCTCTCAGAGAGAGACAGCGAGACGCACCGACCGCACACAGGAAAGAGAGAGAGCATGACCTTCACACACAGGGGCCATTTTTAACCCAGAGCTGTAAACACAGGAAATGACCTCATCGCCAACCGTTAGCATCAGCATCACAATGAAAGAATCTCAGTCGTCAGATCTAACGTCTAACGCATACAAACTGACACTCTACTCATTTTACCTTCCATTCTATGTTATATTTCTAATCTATCTAGCAACATGCAAAAACATGTTAGTCATGTGCTTAAACATGCTAATTTAAGATAGTATAGTGTTTAAACATAATTCGTGTTAAAAACATGCTAAAAATGCTAGCAACATGCTAAAACATGCTAGCCATGTGCTGCTAACAACAGGATTATTCATGCAATGTGTTAAACATGTTAGAAACATGTCATCAACACGGCAATTCAAGTTCGCAGTGTGATAAAAATGCTAGAAACATGTTAATGTGCTAGAAACATGTTAAAACATTTTAGCCACGTGCTAACAACTTGTTAACTGGGGCTAGCATAGCTTTAAACTTGAATTTTAATTACCAAATGTTAAACATGCTAGTAACATGTTAAAACTTGTTAGCCATGTGATGTAATGTGCTAAAAGCTTGTTGATTTAGGCTAGCATAGTGTTAAAACATGTAAATATGTTAAAATATGCTAGCCATGTGGTAAACATTTTAGAAACATCCTAGAAATACATTAATCCATGCTAGTAACATGCTAAAACATGTTAATTTAGGCTAGCATTGCTGAACGTGCTAAAACATGATAGCCATGTGCTAAATACATGATTATGCATGCTAGCAATGTGTTAAACATGTTAGAAACATGTCATCAACATGATACTTCAAGTTCGCAATGTGATAAACATACTAGAAACATGTTAAAACGTTTTAGCCCTGTGCTAACAACTTGTTAATTTGGACTAGCATAGTGTTAAAGTTGATGTTTACTTTAAAAAATGCTAAACATGCTAGCAACATGTTAAAACATGTTAGCCATGTGCTAAAATATGCTAACAACTTGTTAATTTAGGCTAGCATAGTGTTTAAACATGTTAACAACATGTTAAATATGCTAGCAAAATGTTATATCATACTAGAAACATGTTAAGAACATGCCAAAGCACAATACCAACATTTTAAGTCATGTAAGAAACACGCTAACAACATGCTAAATCATGTTAGAAACACGCTAACAACATGCTAAATCATGTTAGACGTGTGCTAAAACATGTTAGTCATCTGCTAAAACATGCTAATTTATGCTAGCATAGTGTTAATTCATGTTAGAAACATATTAAAAACATGCTATCCATATATGTATATATGTATGTTTGTCTATATATTTAAACTTTCAGGCTAAGCTTTGTCAATCAAAAGTTTATCTTGATTAATTTTTTTTAATCTAGTGCAGTATATTTTTTAAAAAGGGTAAAATTTGAAGGAAGGTTTATTAGCGCAGTCTAACAGTGACCTCATCACAACACACACACACACCTGCACATTAACCTCACAACATACACAGATGCATGACAGATTTACCGTCAGAGAGAGACAGATGTGTTTAACGTTAGACACACGCTGCTCGCACCTGCACACCATCTCAGAGGAATTCTGGGATGCGTGTCGGAGTCTCTGGGAGGAATTGTTCCAGAGACACAGAAACAAACCGATGAAATAAACCAGATGAGGATCAGACGGAAAACAGCTTCAGCTCCAGAGCTCAATGTAAGGACACTGCACAGTAAAATATTGCATTAGCTTTTTTAAAACTTATAATGAACAAAAAGTTTCAATAAAATTATATATATATATAGTCATACAATTTTGGAAATAATGTATATATATATATATATATATATATATATATATATATATATATATATATATATATATATATATATATATATTATTTCCAAAATTGTATTAAGTTTTAAAAAACCTAATGCAATACCATTGATCAATTGAAAATCCACAGCCTCTAAAATATGACCTATACAGCACACACACACACACACACTCTCTCTCTCTCTCTCTCGCTCACACACACACACGCAGCAGACTGCGGCTGGACTCTGTGTGTGTGTTGGAGAACTAAACACATGTTGTGTGTTCTGGTAGGAATTAACTTCTCTGGTTCGGGCGGATGTGGCCTCAGCCTGAGCCTCCAGCCTCAATCAAGAGCGGCTAAAATTAGTGGCCAACTCGCTTTCCGGAAAGAAGATAATTCCTCCTTGATTGGAGGAAAAAAAGAAAAATAAAGAAAGAGGCAGAAGAAAGAGAGAGAGGAGAAGCCCAGAGGTCAAAACAGCTGATGTTTACTGAACTATACGACCCGGCACAAACACACACTTCACATACAACACACCGTTTCATATCACTTCGATTTTTCTTCGAAATAAATAGCGAGTAATTGAGTAATTAATCACAGAAATAAATTATATTTTACTGTCTATTCACATAGAAAACAATTATTGTAAATTACCATAATATTTCACAATTTTTACTGTAGTTTTCATCAAATAAATGCAGTCTTGGTGAGCAAAAGAGACTTATTTCGGAAAGATTACAATTTTCTGAATGGTAGTTTCCAGAACTGATTTCTTCAGTATTTTTCAATATTGAAGTCTGTCTGTAATGTTGGTTCTGGTTATAGAAGATATAAAAATGAAGATATACAATGGAAAATCCCACTGAAATCAACCGTTCTGTTTTAAAGTGCTGAAAAATACAGTAAAAATGTACACTCTACTTTTCAAATGTATTTTTTTATGAGCTGAAACCTCACTGAGAAAGTCAAATGCTGCTAATGTAAGATAATAAAGCAGATGAGCTGCAGGTCGGATGAAGCTTTGCTTGTTGTTCGGTCTCTTATCAGACATCAGGAAGTCTGGAGGCGAATCCAGACGCTCGGTTGTTTAGTAACCAGCAGCTTCCGCTGAATAAACCCAACGAGAGCAGCGGATGGAAACTGATGTTATCAGAGCCGACGGGACTCAGACTTATCTACGAGTGCTCGATGACACACACACACACACACACACACACACACACACACACACACACATGCATATCACTTGATTTGGTGATATGTAAAAGTCTTTTACTGTAAATGCAAAGAACGCAGTCTTAAAATTGATATTTTTTTCAACCTCTGACTAAAAGAGTTCAGTCAGACTTGACCACTGTCAGATATGAATATTTTAAGATATATAGCTATCAGATTATATAATTTTACACAGGAGAATTCCTTTAAACCTACACTTCTGCTCAAAAGTTTGAAATAATAGGATTTTTAAAAAGAAGAATACGATTTTCTGAAAGAAGTCTGTTCTGCTCACCGCAGTTGCATTTATTTGATCAAAAATACAGTAAAAATTGTAAAAAATTATTGCAATTTTAAACAGCTGTTTTCTGTGTGAATCTCTGTTAAACTGTAATTTATTTCTGTGATTGAAATTGTATTTTCAGCATCATTCCTCCAGTCTTCAGTGTCACATGATCTTCAGAAATCATGAAAGTATGAGGAACATACAGAAGTAAAATCAGAGGAAATCAGAGCGTCTTCATTAGCGTCTTCCTCTGCTCTAATTGCTCTGGTTCTCTCTTTTCGGTTTTTCCAGGCCTGTGTTTGTGTTTGAGGGAAGAGAAGGCTGTAATCAGAGCTCCAGATGAATGCCGCGAGGGGAAGCGCCACATCTTTTCTTAGCTCCAAACGTTACCGCGATGCAAAAGGGACAAATTTTGTGGCTCCCCGTGCGGAAGAAACAATCTCTGGTGTCCCGGCCTGCTGTGTTTGACATCTGTAACGGGTTTGAAGGTCTAACCTAGTGCTCTAGCCTCGAGACACGATAGCTGAACACATTTGAGGAACTCAGACTGTTATAAAGGACAGAAACAAACTCTGAGCTGCTGTAAGTGTTTGCGATCGCCAGCTTGAGTCATTCACTGAGAATCTTTAACTCTCCAATCTCAAATGCACTTGTGTTGTTGTGATACGGTGCCTTTACAAGCATCTTGCAAACATTAGCATGACGGTTTCCACAAAACTTTTCAACATTGATGATAATCAGAAATGTTTCTGAGCATTAAATCATCATATTGTCATGATTTCTGAAGATCATGTGACACTGAAGACTGGAGGAATGATGCTGAAAATACAGCGGAGCATCACAGAAATACATTACACTTTAACACAGATTCACACAGAAAACAGATGATTTACATTAGAATAATATTTCACTATTTTTACTGTGTTTCTGAACTAATAAACACAGCCGTGCTGAGCAGAAGAGACTTCTTCACTTTCTCTGAATGCAAAAGAGCAGCATGAATATTCAGCTGAGCATTTATATAAAGTTTAAGATGATGTGAAGTAAAAAAAAAAAAAAAACTGTGAATTTCTAGGTGAACTCTTTTTGAGTGTTTGGGTTTTTTAGATCTATAAAAAAAGAAACCGAAACAGTCCAGTGTGTGTGTGTGTGTGTGTGTGTGTGTGTGTGTGTGTGTGTGTGTGTGTGACTTCCTGTCTGCCGCCCACGACAAAGCAGTAAACACTGTTCATATGAGGGCTGTTACAAAGTATCGCTTGGAAACAGAATTCAACACACACACACACACAGTTTAATGATAATCAGTTAGATTCAGCAGTTTTCACTGATCCAATGTTTTGAGAAAGTGACCAACACAAAATAGCAGAACTTCTAACTAGTTCCACAATAACTGCAGTGTTTTTTTCCTTAACTTGTGTTATTTTCTTCTTTAAGCGGTAATGTAACACTATAACAAACCACACAACTAACCATTTACATCTTACATGATGGAAAAAATGCACGATACACTGCATTTTTCATAAAAACAAGACTTTATATCTAAAGTCATTTTACAGTAAATGACTCTCGATTGAAGAATGTTTAATGTTTGCACTGAAAAATGAGAGAAAAATAGCGAGGGAGAACACAGTTTTTGCAATGTACAGAGACTAAACAATGATATTATGACTGACAGAAACTGATCGACAAACTGTGTGTGTGTGTGTGTGTGTGTGTGTGTGTGTGAGTCTGTTTACAATTACTGAGCACATAATGAATGCTCATCCAATGAGCCGCGCGCTGGCAGCCTCGTCCCTCGCTGAGACAGGAGAGCAATTAACACAGGAAGGAAGCAGAGAAAACGAGCCAAAGGAAAGACAGGCCAGCCAGAGGACGAGAGAGAGAGAGAGAGAGAGACAGAGAGAGAGAGAGGGGGATCAATTCATCTCTCGAGTCACATGCACAGAAGAATCGCGCTTTTAAACATTTATAGAACTATATATGGAAGTCTCTTCTGCTCACCATTTGATCAGAAATACAGTAAAAATAGTGAAATATTATTCTAATGTAAATCATCTGTTTTCTGTGTGAATCTGTGTTAAAGTGTAATTTATTTCTGTGATGCTCCGCTGTATTTTCAGCATCATTCCTCCAGTCTTCAGTGTCACATGATCTTCAGAAATCAGAATAATATGATGATCTACTGCTCAAGAAACATTGTGATTCGCAATATTTCTGTGGAAAATGTGATACATTTTTCAGGATTCACAGATGACTAGAAAGTGACAGTAAGGGCAGCATTTATTTGAAATAGAAATCTTTTGATTTCTGAAGGATAATTTAACACTGAAGACTGGAGGAATGATTGATGACAAAGTGCAACGATGCAATTCAGAATCAACTAAACATTTGTTCTTTAATCCACCTGTAAGAGGGTTTAATGTGCTGTTTGGAGGCGAGAGAAGCAGAGGAGGATCCCGATGCTCCACAATGGGGGCATTATTAGTGCAATCTGCCCCCGGTGAGGCACGAGGGGTGGATTTATGAGGCGCTCCATCTGTTACCGCAAGCGTGTGTGAGGATCGGTGTTGGATTTCACGGGACGCTCATTCTCTCTACACTGCTTTATTCACGTTTTAGTATCACTTAGCATGTTAAAATATATTTCAACAGCAAGAATCTAAATAAACAAATAGAAAAGTAACGATGTTGAATGTTACAAAGTTCATTAATCATGAAAGAAATTGCATTTCAGCTGTAAAGAAGCTCTAAAGAAAACAATAGTCACTATTCAGCTGAATTTAATTCAAAGTTTGTTTATATTTAGTTCAAAAACAGTTTCAATTTCAATTGCAAAATTAATTCAATTTCAGCAGTAAACCAAGACAAACATGTCATTTTTTCACTTTAAATGGTGTATATTTATTTATCAGGATACCACATTCAAACCAGGGTTATTATAGTATAAAAATATTAAATACATGTTTGTTGTAAATGTTAACTAAATTATATAAAACAATAAAAAAATTATTTCCACTACATTTCTCAAAATACTAAGATAACAAAAACTAAATAAATTAAAATAAATAAATCAAAATTAATAAAATCTATATAGACATATTTAAAAAGAAATTAATAAAAATACAGCTAAATTATGGAAACTTAAAAATGTTACTTATACTTTTTATATATATATATATATATATATATATATATATATATATTACTTAATATATAAATATAAAAAACACACACAAAGTTAAATGTAATATAAAAAAGAAAACTAAGATAAAATATAAATTAAAAAATAACTAAAACATTCATAAAAATTTCACTGAAAATATAAACTATAAAATAAAATCGAATCAAAATATAAACAAAAACTATAAATAAAATGAAAGCCTAATGAGCTGAATAAAAACTATACAAACACTATAGAACTTAAACTGAAATACTAAAACATTAACTGAAAATTGAGAAAATATAAAAATTAAGTCTATTTAATATATCCAGAACCTTGATGATTTAACAGAAACTATGGACTCTCTCTTTTCTAGCACTTTAAATACAGTTGCTCCTTTACCATTAAGGAAGGTTAAGGAAAACAGTTTGACACCATGGTATAATGAGCATACTCGCACCCTAAAGAGAGCAGCCCGAAAAATGGAGCGCAGCTGGAGGAAAACAAAACTAGAGGTATTTCGTATTGCTTGGCGAGAGAGTAACCTATCCTACAGAAAAGCATTAAAACTGCTAGATCCGATTACATTTCTTCTCTTTTAGAAGAAAACAAACATAACCTCTGGTATTTATTCAATACAGTGGCTAAATAAATGAAAAATAAAGCCTCAACAAGTGTTGACATTTCCCAACATCACAACAGTAATGACTTTATGAACTACTTTACTTCTAAAATCGATACTATTAGAGATAAAATTGCAACCATTCAGCCGTCAGCTACAGTATCGCATCAGACAGTGCACTATAGACCCCCTGAGGAACAGTTCCACTCATTCTCTACTATAGAAGAGGAAGAATTGTATAAACTTGTTAAATCATCTAAACCAACAACATGTATGTTAGACCCTATACCATCTAAGCTCGTAAAAGAGGTGCTTCCAGAAGTCATAGATCCTCTTCTGACTATTATTAATTCCTCATTGTCATTAGGATATGTCCCCAAAACCTTCAAACTGGCTGTTATTAAGCCTCTCGTCAAAAAAAAAAAAAACACAACTTGACCCCAGAGAACTAGTTAATTATAGACCAATCTCGAATCTCCCTTTTCTGTCCACGATACTAAAAAAGGTGGTATCCTCATAATTATATTCCTTCTTAGAGAAAAATGGTATATGTGAGGATTTCCAGTCAGGATTTAGACCGTATCATAGTACTGAGACTGCTCTCCTTAGAGTTACAAATGATCTGCTCTCATCATCTGATCGTGGGTGTATCTCTCTATTAGTTTTATTGGATCTTAGTAGGGATGCACTGAAATTTCGGCCACCGAAAATCTTCGGCCGAAAATGGCCTTTTTGGTTTTCGGCCGATAGACTTTTATCACCGAAACAACACGGCCGAAATGTTGTGATGACGCATACAGAAACAACGACCTGCACGTGCACCTGCAAAGCGCAGACCACGAGCTCCCCGCGACATTCACTTAACACCAGTGAGAACGTTCTCTCTCTTCTTATTCCTTTATTCGCAGCACTAAAGCGTCTCCTAACAAAGAGATTAAGACTGACCACGAAGTAAAAAACAAAGAAAAGTACAGTCTTATAGCGTCTGTTAGTGTTCTTGATCTGCGTTATAAAGACCTTTACTTGGATGCGGAAATAAGGCAGCGCGCACGAGAAATGATCCAGGCCGCGCTGGATGCGGAGAACCCGCGTGGAGACGGAGAAGCGCCAAGCGCAGGAGACTGAGATAGATCAGTGCGCAGAAAAAAAGACTGGTCTCTGCACCAGATGAGTGGCATGCACCATCGTTGTCTGATATGTTCAGTGGAATTCTGCAAGAAAGTGCCTCAAATAATAATAATACGTTGGCTATTTTGTTCTTAGGCTACTATATATATATATATATATATACACACACACACAAACATACATAATATCAGATTGTAGCCATATTTATGCTAGATTTCTGCTTTAATTTGATAAAAATGTTTTATTTATGCCCTGGCCCTATTTAGATACACTCTCTCAAATATTTCTCAAATGTCAGGCAGATGACAAGCTCAACTGCTCAACAGCTAGATGGTTATCTGTCTTAAGTCTCCATCCCCAGAAGTGATAACACTCTTGCCTACTGGAGAAGTAATGCACTTTCTAGTCCTACATAGAAAATTTTCAAATGCACTTCACCTAAATGCACTTTGTTTTTATGAGAGAACTGTTCATTTTAAAACGTTTCTGCAGGCCAGTAGTCCTGTACATTATTATTAAATATACACATGAGTGGGATACATTTTTGGTTTGAAATTTATTTTACACTGTGCATTGTTGCAATGTGCTTAATAAATATTTGCATCATTTGTAATTATGTATTTCAATGTTTTTTTTTTTTTAATAATTATGTAATTGTAATTATCTTTGAAACTTTAATATTAATTTATGCAATTGCAATGTCTTAATTTTAGTAAAGTTAGTACACGGTCATAGCAATAAATGCAATGGTACTAATAATTGACATAATTTCATTCGGTGTTTCGGTTTCGGTTTTCGGCCTTGGTTTTCTCTTTTTTGGTTTTCGGTTTCGCCCAATAATTTTCATTTCGGTGCATCCCTAGATCTTAGTGCTGCGTTTGACACAATTGAACACAACATTCTTTTGCATAGACTTGAACACTTTGTTGGCATCAGTGGAAGTGCATTAGCATGGTTTAAATCGTACTTATATGACCGCCATCAGTTCGTAGCAGTGAATGAAGATGTATCATATCGATCACAAGTGCAGTATGGAGTACCTCAAGGCTCAGTACTAGGGCCGCTACTCTTCACGCTTTATATGTTACCCTTGGGAGATATCATCAGGAAACATGGTGTTAGCTTTCACTGTTATGCTGATGATACTCAGCTCTATATTTCTTCGCGGCCCGGTGAAACACACCAATTTGAAAAACTAATGGAATGCATAGTCGATATAAAAAACTGGATGACGAGTAATTTCTTACTGCTAAATTCTTAGAAAACAGAGGTGTTAATTATAGGACTTAAAAACTCTGCATGTAATAACCAAGAACACTGTCTAAAACTTGATGGGTGCTCTGTCAATTATTCGTCATCAGTTAGTAACCTAGGTGTGCTATTTTGATATAGGTCTTCTTGATCTTGCCGCTGTCGCCTCTGGCTTGCTTAGTTGGGGACACTTCATCTACAGCGATATCGTAGACTTGATTGGAAATAAATGCACAGACACTATTTAAACTGTACAGAGATGACATAACTGAATTCAATGATGAACTTCCTTTAACTATCATTTTGCATTATTGACACACTGTTTTCCAAATGAATGTTGTTCAGTTGCTTTGACTCAATGTATTTTGTTTAAAGCGCTATATAAATAAAGGTGACTTGACTATTTCAAACCTACAATTGTGATACTGCACTAGTCTTAACATTTACATTCAATACATCCAGAAGTTTCCCCTTGATCTGGAATGTGTGCGATTGCTTTATCTGCTGCAGAAGGGCTTTGTGAGAGCAGAAGAGAGCTGTGGTGGTCTGATCAGCTGAAAGACAAGACTGCACATGCTGCAAATCCTGCCAGATCTCACTCACAAAGAGCCTTCATTTCCTGCCTCACTCGATCTGTCGTCTCTCTAAAGCACCGAGTGTGTGTGTGTGTGTGTGTGTGTGTGCTCTTGTTTTTGTGTTATATCAGGACACAACTCTGTATAATGGCATGGGTATGACACAGGTATTACAAGGAGAGGGTGACTTATGAGGACATAACCCATGTCCCCATTTTAAAAAACGCTTATAAATCATACAGAATGAGTTTTTTTGAGAAAGTAAAAATGCACAAAGTTTCCTGTGAGGGTTAGGGTTAGGTGTAGGGTTGGTGAAGGAGATAGAATATACAGTTTGTACAGAATAAAAACCATTACACCTATGGGATGAACACACTTTACACAAAAACAAACGTGTGTGTGTGTGTGTTCTTTTGTGATCTTAATCCAGTTTTGTTAAGCTGAACGCTAAGGGAATGTTTCCCTCAATTGAAAATTATGCAACAGCTCCTGATTACACAAAGACAGGATCAAATATCGAAACATTCATAAATCAAGATTCACTAGAGATTAAACATGACCACGCAATTAATCAAAATTAAATGAGTTTATGGCTAAATGAAGAACAAATACCTGCCAACGGGGTCAGAAAACTAGATCTGTTTCTCTCTGATCTGTTTCTCTCTGACTTAATTTGTATTATTTTAATTTCTAAATAGTTTTTGATTTCCTCCTGATATCCTCCAGTCAGGTTTGAGAAGAGGTTGTGATGTGTTTGAAGTCTGATATCTGTCGGGATCCTCCCATCCTCCTTCTGTAGATCCAGTTACCTGTTCACCACACTGAGCCGCGTCCCCCAGGACACACACACACACACACACACACACACACACACACACACAGAGCTATTTAAAGGCCTTGATAAACCTTCCAATAACTCGAACACTTCCTCCCTGCTGCGATCCACTCAGTTTTTCCTCTTTCTTCAAAGAAAAACCCTGTAAAACATCTGAAACACGCAGCACTGGCCAGAACAAACACACACATTTTCACATTCCTGTTGCGAGCTTTGAGTGCTTCCTGTTTTGTCCGGTTTTCCCGAGGATTGTGGGCCGATCCGAGCCGGAGCGCTGTAGGTCTCACATTCTGCGCTGCTTGTTTTTCTGAACGGTTTCCTCAAACCGCAAGCGGACAGACGGCTCACACACGGCTCAGAGCGACTTTACTGTGTTTTTACATGCTTAAAACAAGAACAAATGTCTGCCAAAGGAGTCAGAAAAATAACCCCATTTTGTTAATCTCTGGTAAATTTCACAAATAATTGCAAAGAAATGGCAACGAAAACACAGTGAATTAAATGTGAAATTTTTAAAGGTAGAAAGACGTATTTCAATTAACTTTGTTTTATTGACGAGTACGAACATTTATTTTTTAAAGTGCATCTATCAGTCACTCATTGAAGACTGATGCAAATGTTTTAATCTTAATACGAACGGATGTTTCGTATTTATTTTTATAATTTTATTTTACAATAGCATTTTTCGATTCATTTGCACTATTTTTACTTTAAAAATACTTTAATTGGATTTTACGTAGTTCTTTATTTTAAATGATATTTTTAAGTATTTGTTTTATTTTTATTTTATTTTATTTTACAATGAATCTGAAGATAAAAGCAAATATTTTATTGTTAGTAATCCAGCCGAATCTTCAGCAGAAACAAATGTGAACATAAAGCCGAAAATAATTGTATTATTCTTATTTTACAATTGTCTTAATTTGAATTATTTGTAATTTTGTAATTCTTTTTTTTTTTTTTTTTTTTTTTTTTACATTTAATATATTTTATTTTACAATCTTTTTTTTAATCAAAATTAAGTGAGTTTATGCTTAAAATATGTAAGAATATCTGGCAGTGGAAAATGCCATTATTTTTCTGATTTTATTGGCAGATATTTTGTTCTCGTTTGAAGCAAAAAGTCACTTATTTTTTATTAATTTCTCAGAAAACCAAAATTTGATTCTCGATTCAATGTATCTTGATTTATGAATGTTTAGATATCTGCACTGAAAAACAAGACATGAACGCTGAAGATGAACATCAGGTTTTGCAATGGCAGCTGAAATCTGAAAAGCTCTCAAGTTAAAGCAGTAAACCGGACTGATCTGATCTGATCTGGTCTAGCGCCTCCTTCTGTTCAGAAGAGGATCACAGCTCACCCTTCCATCTCTCTCTCTCTCTAAGTCTGTCTCTGTATCTCTCGCTCATTGTTCACTCTTTTGCAAACAAACACACACATCTGTGAGGAAAAACTGATTTTCATTCTGAATGTCTGCATTTTATTGAATTAATTATGAGTAAGACTTGATAGAAAATAATTTGTAATTATTAATCACTTAATAATATTTTTTATAATTTAATAAATTAGAATAATTTAAAATGATTACAATTTAATTATGATAATAAACTAAAGAAAAAGAAAAATACTCAAAAATGCATTTATTTTTATTTTTTTTTCAGTTGAGGCTCCTCAAATGTCCTCAAAAGAAGGTTTTTTTTAACTTAAGGGAGCGTTTTGACACCAAACTATAAACTTCAGCAAAATAAACACACACACACACAGAGCAGCTGAGGAGAGTTCAGGAGTGTGTTTGTCACTTAGTGTGTTTGTCCATTTGGTTGTGTGAGATTCAAATGAAGTTGTGTGTGTGTGTGTGTGTGTGTGTGTGTGTGTGTGTATGTATGTGTGTGTGTGTGTGGTGACATCAGCAGATCTGTGGGACGGCTGGATTCTGCAGGGGGTCTAAGACTGATGGAGGACCTGTCAATCAGGATGAGTGACAGCTGCTGTGAGCCTCTGACCGGAGGAAGTAGAAGCTCTCAAGCCCAGCAGGAGGAGATGTGTGTGTGTGTGTGTGTGTGTGTGTGTGTGGGGATCAGCCGTACCTTGTCAATCATATCAGGTCGGTTGGTTGCAGCGAGAACCGTGACGTCCTTTAGTTGTTCGATTCCATCCATCTCCGTCAGCAGCTGAGCTAACACTCGATCAGCGACGCCGGAACCAGAACTGAACCACACAAACCCTCCATCAGCAGCTTACAGACACAAGACACACACACACACACACACACTGACCCTAGCAAGCACACAGAGTTCTGCTGCAGTGTTTCTAGTGCGTTTCGGATGGCTGCGGTGTGTGATTGATTACAGGTAAACACATTCATCAGTAAATCAATGTGTCACTCAGGATTCAATCCAGTAAATTAATTTCTGACTCAGCAGAACAAACCCGTGTGTGTGTGTGTGTGTGTGTGTGTGTGTGATTCCTGTCAGAAGCTTGAAACACTAGGCACTTTATTAATTAAACAAGCAAAGAGCCAAACAAATAAAACCATCTCTTACACCTCAGTGTTTCAGATTCACACACACAGCCATCAGCTGCAGCTGGAAACACACAACGAGTCTCATCATTTACTAACACACACATCACACTTATTACCAAATATTTAAAACAACATCTGCCCAGCAACTACACACTGAATCCTGGTTTACTTCATGACTTCTGAAGTTCAGTGTGTGTTTCCCTGAACACTGACGTACAGAAGAATTCTTCATCTGCTTTCATTGAGACAAAGACATGCTTGTGTCTCTAAAGCACAGATGTCCCTCTGTGTGTGTGTGTGTGTGTGTGTGTGTGTGTGTAGAGCATCAACAGCTTCCTATATGTCAGAACGACACACATTCAACACTACTGAACTCATATGATCAGATAATAATGTGGCTGATGTGTGTTGTTTATGACAGTATGAACTGTGCTTTAGAAATGTCATAGATGATTTTTTGGTTACCTTCCTCGTGCCGCTGCTAAAGCGTCGATCTCGTCAAAGAAAACGATAGACGGAGCAACTGTCCTGGCCTTCCGGAAAACCTACAAACACACACACACACACACACACACACGAAACATTCAGAAACACAGAAAATGAGTGCACTTTCCCTAATAAAGTGTCATTTTACTTTTTTTAAACAAATAAGAGTCGGTTTCTCACACAAAGCATCATATGACTTCAGAAAACAATAATGCATTTAACCTTTACTAAGATTTATGTGTAAAATTATATGCAATTTTACTTTAGGATTTAAAAAATTAAGATTTAAACTGCTTTAACACTCAAATACAACAATTATATAAAAGGTGATTTAAAACAATAATAAGCTTCATATTTCTGTAAAAAAAAATCTGTAAAAAAACTGTAAAAAATGATTTAAACAGCTTTACAATTAAAATTAAACAACTTTTGAAAGAAGAGTTAATTTAATAAGTTAATTTAATTATAAAAATTATAAACTTCACATTTCTGATGTTAAATCCTACAAAATTTTAAAAGTAACCTGCAATTTTTGCATGTTTGAAATATGTGCAATTTCATTTTATTTATAGTTGAAGTGTTTTTCTGCAGAAACTGACATGAGCTGAACTTGTATTGGAGCTGGAAAACATCACCATTGTAAAGACAAAGAGCAACAAGTATAATTCATAAAGAAAGAAGGTAAGTCATACAGATGTGATCAGTAACAGTGACTTTGAGACATTGATCAGGTGCATACAGACTCTCACCTCTCGAAGCGCTCGCTCTGATTCACCCACGTATTTACTCAGTAACTCTGGACCCTGTAGAGACACAATTAAAACACTCACCGTCAGCATCATCAATACCTCACCAATGCATTACAGACCTATAACATTCACATAAACATGAAACTGAGCATCTAAGGTGCATGTAATGTGTGTGACAGGACACACTCATCTGTGTTCGCATCCTCGAGTCGAGTAAGCATGTTTCGATAAGAATCGAGCGACACAGATCTGAGCGTGTGAGAATAAACGGCTTGTTAAACATCAGCAGCACTGAGAGATTAATGAGACGATAATCTGGACAGGAACTCGAGACAATTAACAACTAACTGGCACAAAGACTGAAGACCAGAGCTTGATAAATACTCTCTCTGAAGTCAAGTGCACTTCCTCTCGTCCTGCAATGCATTTCATCACCTCCTGACACACACACACACACACAAAGGCTCTGGGTTTTCTCTCGGAGGGTGTGTTTTCCGTAACTTGCTTTGGAGAGATTGATATCGGCGAGCGTCTCTCAGACTAAACATCCTCCTGCGAGGGAACTCACTCCCAAACACACCTGATCTGATCGAGATGAACTTCAGTTCACACATACAGAGCTTCAGTTACAGCTGATGTGTAGATTAACGAGTATACTACTCTCATTTTGATGTCAAGATAATTATAATGACCACAGACGAAGACAAACCCTAAATGAGAATTTAAAGAAATATAATTTACTTTTTCAATCATTTTCTAATGAAGGATGTCCTATGAAAGCACATTTCCGCTATGGCATAAAAATGTAAAAAAAAAAAAAAAAGTAATTGCTATTGCAACACAATTCTGAGTTTATTTGACGCAACTAAGTTTATATCGCGCAATTCTGAGCATATATCATGCAATTCTGAGTTTATGTCATGCAATTCTGAGCATATATCATGCAATTCTGAGTTTATGTCGTACAATTCTGCATTTATATCACGCAATTCTGAGTTTATATTGTGCCAATTCTGAGTTAAAATAGCGCAATTCTGTTGAATTGCAAATAATTGCACATTTTTCATCTTACAATTCTGACTTAAAAAAAATGATTCTCAGAATTATATAATAATTTTCAATTGCCAGAATTAGATAGCTGAGACTTTAATTCTTATCAAAGTCAGAAAGTCACAAAGTTTATAGCGATTATTGGATGGCAGGTGCTACAAATAATGTTTAGTGAAGCTTTATTTCTTATCTGACCATCATCAGTTTGTAGCAGTGAATGACGAGATATCATATTGATCACAAGTGCAGTATGGTGTACCACAAGGCTCAGTACTAGGACCGTTGCTTTTCACACTTTACGTGTTACCCTTGGGAGATATCATCAAGAAACACGGTGTTAGCTTTCACTGTTACGCTGATGATACTCAGCTCTATATTTCTTTGTGGCCTGATGAAACATACCAATTTGCAAAACTAACGGAATGCATAGTTGATAAAAATAGTTGCAAAAGATTCTCACACAACTGATATGTACCTTGATGGACAGGAAGTTGAGCTGGCTCTCGTTGGCTAGCGCTTTAGCGATCATGGTTTTGGAGCATCCTGGCGGTCCGTACAGCAGGACGCCTTTAGGTGGCGTTATACCCAACCTGCTGAAGGCCTCGGGGTGCCGCAGGGGCCATTCGACCGCCTGCTTCAGAGCCAGCTTCACCTCCGCCATCCCACCGATGTCACTCCACCGAACCTACAAACACACACAGAGCTGTTTGATTCATTTGCATTACAGGATCTAAATCCAGAGCTGTGATTGGCCCATCAATCTGAATATTGATAGGTCAATCTGATAAACACGGCATGTGAAAGTCTTCAGATGAACACTGTACCTTTGGTACATCGATGGCCACCTCTCTCATCGCGCTGGGTTTGACCTCTGTCATGGCCAGTCTCAGGTCAGAGGTCGTGACCTTTACACTGTTCATCACCTGGACATCAGAGAGAACAGGTTTGGGTCCTAAAACCCTCCTCAGCGCATGAAGACCTGCAGAAACACACAACATGAACAGAACATCACAGATCAACATTGACAATTATTAATAAAACCAAAAATATGGAATAATTACAATTTACGGTTTTCAAAAGAAGTCTCTTATGTTCATCAAAACCACGTTCATATGATTACAAATATAGAAAAATACAGTAAAGTTAAATATCATATTATTACTATATTATTGTTACAACTTAAAATGTTTTCTATGTGAATACCTGGTAAAATATAATTTATTTCTGTGATGCAACGCTGAATTTTACTAGAACATTATTTTCAACATTGATAATAATCAGAAATGTTTCTTGAGCAGTAAATCATCATATTATTCTGATTTCTGAAGATCATGTGACACTGAAGACTGGAGGAATGATGCTGAAAATACAGCGGAGCATCACAGAAATAAATTACACTTTAATATACATTCACATAGAAAACAGTTATTTTAGATTGTAATAATATTTAACAATTTTTACTCTATTTTTGGTCAAATAAATGCAACTCGGGTGGCTTCTTTAAAAAATCATTAAATAAATACGATTTTTTCCACACTTTTGTCAGGTGGTGTATTTCTCGTTTCATCTATTTGGTCTCTAAAAGCAGAAACGCTTAACACGTGTAAATAACGACGGAATCGCTGCAACACACACACACACCGGACGGATAATAAGACACAGCTGAAGCAGCTTCTTCTGCTGAATCCAGTGAGAGTCGTAGGTTTAATCTCTGTTTGAGTTGATTTATTTGAGAGCAAACATCCCGCAGGCTTTCTTCCGCTCCGATACGGAGTAAACATCCTCCGCGCTGATCGGATGTGAATCAAGCCTGACCTGCTGCTCTCTCTGGACCTCAGACGAACAGGACTCACAAACACCGGCCAAACACAGAAACCAAAGAGGAGCAGAGAGGAGCGTTAGAGACCAAGAGCCTCTGCTTCCAATTAAAAACAGATCACATGGAAACCAGCTTAAATCATCATGAACACTGGGTCAGAAAACAGACAATCAGAGATTATGGTTTGTAAAGTTGTAAATGTTTTTTTTGTCTTTCGCTTCAGGAGGCCTTTATTTACCCACAGGAGCCATGTGGGACACTTTTCATGATGGATCGACAACGTTTTAATGGGCTTCAAATTCTCAGTACCCATTATAAAGCTTGGAAGAACCAGGATATTTTTTAATATAAATCTGATTGTATTCATCTGAAAGAATAAAGCTATAGGATAGTGTAAATCATGAACTATCCCTTTAACTATTCCTTCGATTCATCATGAAGAAAAATTAAGTCCTGTACTACATATATTGTGACTAATATATAAGCATTACATTGCATATTTAAAAAGACTTCTGAATGCTTTCTTTGTGAATTGTGCTTTTGATGGTATTTAAGTTTGAAAGCAGGACACAGACAAAACATTAAAATTATTAAAAGACGATTGAAGAAAGAAAGAAAACTGCAGAGAAACTGAGCAAAGCAGGGATGTTTCAGATCTTTCTCGTTTCTGTATTACAGGAACAATACCAGCGAACAAACTCCAGAGAGAAACAAGGACACACAGGCGTCACAAACGCTTCCGGGTTTATAAACAGGACGCTCGTATAAACCGTGGAGTTTGTGTCCGAAACTCGTCTGGCTGTAAAAGGAAAGAGCGAACAGGAGAAAGACTTTATAAGGAAGAAACCGTGATTGATGCACACTACAGCTGTTTATTCTCCTTTAGGATCGTTCAGTTGATTTAAACCAGCTGCTTCTCTTCTTCAGAGATAAAGCCAGACAAACACATCTCAGATATTCACACAATCTCAACACAAACATACTACAGTAAAAATCACCTTCCCTGCGTGACCGAAGCGTCTGTGTTCATCCCAGATCAGGAGGAGTTTGTTTCTTCATCAGGTTTGGAGAAATGTACCATTGCATCAGTGTCTCATCAATGGATGCTCTCCAGTGAATGGGTGCCGTCAGAATGAGAGTCCAAACAGCTGATAAAAACAACACAATAATCCACAGCACTCCAGTCCATCGGTTAACATCTGGAGAAGACAAAAGATGAAACACATCCAGCATTAAGATGATTTTAACTCAAATACGTATAGTCTATAATCCATAAGGACACTTTTTGACACTATTGTATAGACACATATTGCTTGATCTGTGCAGATTTCTCTCCTAATTCAGACCAGAATTTTTTTTTCATTGGAGGAAGTGTTATTATGGATTATAGACTCTATGTATTTGAGTTACAACAAAATCTTAATGCTGGATTTGTTTCAGGTTTTGTCTTCTCCAGATGTTCACTGATGGACTGGAGTGCTGTGGATTATTGTGATGTTTTTATAAGCTGTTTGGACTCTCATTCTGACGGCACCCATTCACTGCAGAGCATCCATTGATGACACACTGATGCAATGCTACATTTAATAACACATGCATTTCTGAGTGTACTCTTCAGGATGAAACATACATACCATACATACTGGGAACACAGATGTCAAAGGTCAAGCGCAGGCCTGATATTATATAGTCATTTACACACACACACACACATATACACACACACACATATACATATACATATACATATCGGTTAAAAATATCGGTTATCGGTCTACTAAATCGGTATCGCATCGGCCTTGAAAAACACATATCGGTTGAGCCCAAATGTTAAACAGCTGTGTTTTATAAGAACACTCACCAGCTTCCTTGCAGACGGCGGCGAGGTCTGCTCCAACGTATCCATGCGCCGCGTCGGCTAGTTCCCGGAGCTCAGCGGCGGAGACGTCACACGGCATGGAGCGCAGCAGCTTCTGCAGGATATCCATCCGCCCGTCCACGCCGGGAACGCCGATCTCCAGCTCCTTATCGAAGCGTCCGGGCCGCCGCAGCGCCGGATCCAGAGCATGAGGACGATTGGTGGCCCCCAGAACCAGCAGCTGCCCGCTGTGACCCTCCTGAGCACAGAAAACAAATCACAATAACAACACACTTTAAATATTCACCATAACCTGCGTTCAGGTGCATGACATGCATACAACGACAAATTCAGTTTATAAGCACATGCATGCAATATTTGTACTTTTCAATTAATGTAACTACTATTTGAGCTAAAAATAATAATTTGATTCAAAGAAAGAAATCATTTTCAGACCACAGGACTATTTAAATGCGCTGCAAAAAAACAAAAAAAAACATGAAAAATAATGGCAAAACAAAACACTTTCCCACATATATATTAATTAGACATCTCTCTTGAATATATTTACTGTGATTGGTCAATTGTGGCATTCTGTGGTTAAATATCTATATTTATGATATCATAACTGTGTATTATAATGAAATAACTCAAGCTGTGTTTCCCTTTGAAATTTAAAAAGTTAATTAAAATGCTAAAAACACACAAAATAGATAAAACCAAGGGTTATTGTTGTTAACTATAATTTGACTTAACCTAACATTATTTTATTTTATTAAATAAAATTTTACTTAAGTTTAAAATGTAATTTAATTTCCCTTAATAAAGCTATGTTAAGCTGAGTTAATGTGATTA
Organism: Carassius auratus; assembly: GCF_003368295.1. Lineage (NCBI taxonomy): Eukaryota > Metazoa > Chordata > Actinopteri > Cypriniformes > Cyprinidae > Carassius > Carassius auratus. The sequence goes on along the minus strand of NC_039281.1, from coordinate 9,552,394 downwards.
TTTAAAGTATTTAAGGACGCTCACCAGAAACAGACGGAGGTCAGATCCCGACGCTCACCAGAAACAGACGGAGGTCAGATCCCGACGCTCACCAGAAACAGACGGAGGTCAGATCCCGACGCTCACCAGAAACAGACGGAGGTCAGATCCCGACGCTCACCAGAAACAGACGGAGGTCAGATCCCGACGCTCACCAGAAACAGACGGAGGTCAGATCCCGACGCTCACCAGAAACAGACGGAGGTCAGATCCCGACGATCACCAGAAACAGACGGAGGTCAGATCCCGACGCACACCAGAAACAGACGGAGGTCAGATCCCGACGATCATTAGAAACAGACGGAGGTCAGATCCCGACGCTCACCAGAAACAGACGGAGGTCAGATCCCGACGCTCACCAGAAACAGACGGAGGTCAGATCCCGACGCTCACCAGAAACAGACGGAGGTCAGATCCCGACGCTCACCAGAAACAGACGGAGGTCAGATCCCGACGCTCACCAGAAACAGACGGAGGTCAGATCCCGACGCTCACCAGAAACAGACGGAGGTCAGATCCCGACGCTCACCAGAAACAGACGGAGGTCAGATCCCGACGATCACCAGAAACAGACGGAGGTCAGATCCCGACGATCACCAGAAACAGACGGAGGTCAGATCCCGACGCACACCAGAAACAGACGGAGGTCAGATCCCGACGCTCACCAGAAACAGACGGAGGTCAGATCCCGACGCTCACCAGAAACAGACGGAGGTCAGATCCCGACGCTCACCAGAAACAGACGGAGGTCAGATCCCGACGATCAAAAGAAACAGACAGAGGTCAGATCCCGACGGTCACCAGAAACAGACGGAGGTCAGATCCCGACGCTCACCAGAAACAGACGGAGGTCAGATCCCGACGGTCACCAGAAACAGACGGAGGTCAGATCCCGACGCTCACCAGAAACAGACGGAGGTCAGATCCCGACGGTCACCAGAAACAGACGGAGGTCAGATCCCGACGATCATTAGAAACAGACGGAGGTCAGATCCCGACGGTCACCAGAAACAGACCGAGGTCAGATCCCGACGATCACCAGAAACAGACGGAGGTCAGATCCCGACAATCACTAGAGGTCAGCAGCGGTCAGATACTCACGGATCCGATCCCGTCCATGAGCGTCAGCAGAGTGGCCACGAGACGCTTCTCCACTTCATTCTGAGCTCCTTCTCTCTTTGGACACAGAGCGTCCAGCTCATCGATGAAGATGATGGCAGGCTGCCTGTCACACACACACACACAGAGAGATCACGGGTCAGTCATGAAGGTCTGACCGTGTCACACACCGTGAGCTGAAGTAGAGATACCTCTGTGAGGCCTGAGTGAAAATCTGCCGTAGTCTGCCTTCACTTTCTCCATAAAACCTGCAGAGACACAAACATATTACACACTTATGACAATCAATATTAAACAAATACTATTAGATATTAAATCTACTGTACTGTATGATGTATATAATAAAAAGTATTGTTCTTTGTTGGTATTGTTTTGATTATCAATTTCAGTTCAGTTGAATAAAGAAAATTATATATATGTATGTATTTAGAGATAGTGATTTACTGTTCCTGAGTTTGGTTGCCGTTGATCTAGTTATCACTTTTCTTACAGATTTAGTCAAAGTGTGTATATACACTGAATAAATGTGAATCTTGTGTGTGGTGTCTCTCACACACTTGCTCATGATCTCAGGGCCGTTGATGACGCTCATGTGAGCTCCCACTTCATTGGCTATGGCTCGTCCAATCATGGTCTTCCCTGTGCCGGGTGGGCCGTACAGCAACACTCCTCGAGGAGGCGGGATCCCTGTTCGACAGACACTCGTCACATGACCACATCACATTTTTGTGATTTATTCATGCACTTTTGGCATTTTATAGTTTTTTTGTTTTTTTTGTTTAAATAGCTTATTTAATTTTAGTTTTAGTGGTATTTCAGTTAGTAACTTTAGTTAATTATTTTAATAATTTTGTTATGTGCTTTTGTCATTTTTACATTATAATTTATAACTAGAATATTATAATTTAAAAACAGTTTATTAATTCAATTTTTGTTTCCATCTAACATTTATATTGTATTTTACCTTATCTTTTTTTTTTTTTTATTAACAAAACTATTCTTTTTTTTATTCCACACCTTCCTAACAGTAACAACACTGACTCTCTATCACTACGTACTAGGATTCAAAGACTGATGTTAGAAGTGAAGTTTAAATGGTTGAAGGTCAGAGGTCGGGCCGGCTGGATCTGACCTTTGACCTCACTCACCATAGTTTCTGAAGAGCTCCGGGTGTTTGAGCGGCAGCTCGATGGTCTCCCTGATGACCTGCAGCTGACCGCTGAGGCCGCCGATCATACTGTACGTGACCTTTGACCCCTCGCCCCCCTCCTCGGCCTCGTCCTGCTCGCCGGGGTCACACAGGCTCAGTGTGGTGGAGCTGCAGACGGTGTAGAAAGTGTCTGTGGATGAGCGTCCGGACCGATCGGTGAACGACGCCTCGGACGGGCTGAGAGCCGGGTCACTGAGTTTACACGGCGTCGAGACCGGGGTCAGAGGTGAGGGGTCCTGTGACCCGTCAGGGGTCAGAGGTGAGGGGTCAGGTGTGCTCTCCTGGACTGACAGCTGCTCCAGCCGTGAGGAGAGATCGACAGCGACTCCGTCCATCCGTCTCAGAGTCTCTCCATCGACACCCGTCACCGAATCCACCTCCAGAACACACTGACGCCCGAAATACGAGACGCACACCGAGCCGCCCGGCAGCAGAACCCGAGCGTCTGCAGAGAGAACCACGTCTGTGAGCCGCTCAGAACAACACCATCATCATTCAGAGGATCGGAGAAATCAAGTGTGTGTTACCCAGCGTCCGCAGAAGATAACTCCTGAACTCTTCAGTGTTCAGCACTCGGTCTTCAGGCCTGGAACATTCACACATGTACATCAATCATGTCAAATATTGATAAACGTTATAACAGTATCTCAATGACACTGAAGTAACCCTGTGTTTATAACCAGTGGTCATTAACCAGAGTTTAATATAAGACCAAAACAAGCTACAAAATGAGCTAAAATACCTCAAATTAAATTATGATAACCTTGATATACGAAGAGAACTTTAAAAGTGTGGTTGAAAAACTCTTGGAAAGTCATTGTAATTTATATAAAGAGCATTTTACTATTTATATAAAGCTCTAAAAAATGTCAAATCTAAAAAAGATGATAAAGCTGCAGTTACAAAATGCTAGAAAACTCATTAGAAATAAACATGTGAACCCCAAAGAACATGCTATTTAATTAGTTCAAACTGTCTGTAAATACAGTTTTGAGATTTAGCAGCGTTGTCATTACAGAAGAAATCTTGTGGAGCTTGAGAACGAGAGGCTTTGGAGTCGAAGCGTTTCTTTCTAAAAACCACTGATCTTTCAAAGACTCTTGATCCGAGTGTTACTGTCCACATGACTTCTGGGATGAGTTTAATTTCTGTTAATCAACGGCATGTGAGAAATGAACTATGATCTTATCTCCATCACTGCTCAGTTTGAGTGTGTACTCCTGCTCTCCAGCAGATGGAGACGTTCCCTCGCTGACGGTGTTTCTCTGATCTCGGTGTGTGTCTCTACCTGAGCGTCAGCCGCAGATGCTCGGCCGGCAGAAGTGCTCCGGTGATGGGCTCCACTGAGACACGAGACCCAGACGACACTCTCAGAGCCGACTGAGCACCGGACTGAAGACCCACACGTCTGCCCGGAAACTGAGACGCTGGCCACGCCACACACACCTACACACACACACACAGACAGAGAGAGAGTGAATACACTCATCACCTCCATTACCCGTGATAATCTCACACACACACACACACACACACACACACACCTGCTGCTGTCCCGCGCTGCTGGAGATCAGGACGGGGCATCCGATGCAGATGCTCAGAGTCTTCATGGTGTTCACACTCATCTGAGCCAAATATGAACGCCAGCGCTGAGGGGCTTTATCTTCAGCTGCAAACACACACACACACACACACACACACACACAGATACAGATACAGATACACAGACAGAGAGAGAGAGAGAGAGACACACAGACATTTGAGGTTAGTAAGAAAACATATTTAAACATTTATAATGCGACAGAAGATTTCTATTTTATATAAACACTGTTCTTCTGAACTTTCTCCTCATCTGTGAATCCTGAAAAATTAATCAATATTCCCTCTATTATTAGTAGTATTATTATTTCTCTCTCTATTGGGGCAATCATTTCGTCCAGCAGAGCAGAAACACCCCTGACCCCTGACCCCAGACCTACACACACACACACACACACACACACACACACACACACACACACACACACACACACACACACACACACACACGTGTGTAACTCTTAACTCTAGTGTGTCACTGATGTAAATAAATGATGCACAGATGCGACACGAGTCCTGAAAGTAGAAGATCCTCTAATAGTAATGATCCATGTGTGTTTTAGTGAATGACTCGAGTGCACCTTTAAGTTCATCAGAAGAGCCGCCTCCGACCCATTCTCTTGATCGTGTGTTACTCGTTTATCGCAGTAATGAATGAAGCGCGCTCCCGCTCCCGTTACCTCTGTCTATGAAGTCCGTGACCGTGAGTCCGCTGCTCGTGACGCTCGAATCCGGTTCATCACAGACTGACGCGGATCTGTCTCCTTCTCCTTCACTCTGTCTCTTTTTCCCTTTGCCTTTCCCTTTGCTTGATGACATGATGTGTTATTAGATGTGTGTTAAACACACACACCGTCCACATGTGAACGAAAACTTCCCGGTGTGAAAGTTCAGCTCCTCCCCGTCACATACCGTAAAACACACAATATACGGGGCTTTAGAAACCGCAGCGTCACACAAAACACATTTTATAGTCGCAAAATCCCTGATATATATATATATTTATTCAAGTATCATGGTATTGCAGTCGGATGCCATAATTGAACCATTGACAAAATATTAAAATAAATAAATAAACAAACAAACAAACAAATATACGAATAAAATAAATAATTACACGTAGCCTAAATAAAGTAAAAAATAAAAATAAAAAAACAATAGTGAAATACATTAAAAATAAGAATACAGACATAAAATGTATTAAAATAAATGACTAAATAAATTAAAACAAAATAAATATTTAAATAAAGTACATAAACGTGTAACTGAAAATAAAAAACAATGAGTAAATACAATAAAAATAGATTAAACTAAATCATATGGAAATAAACGAAATAGTAAACAAATGAGTAACTAAAAAATAAACAAATAAAATTAGATCAAAAGTAATAAACAAATTGAAACAAACAAACAAGCAGATAAGTAAATAAATGAGTAAATAAACACAAATAAGTAAACAGATTAAAATAAATAAGCAAACAAATGAGTTAATAAAATAATTCAAATTAGATTCAAATGAATGAGTAAATAAATCAGTTAATAAAATGTAAATTAATAAATACAGTATTATAACAATACTGTAAGTAATAAAGGGAAAAGGTAATACTACAGCTATATTTTCACATCTTTATAAATTTTATTATAATAATATTTTTTTTATTAATATTTCACGTATAAATCGGGTTTTATTCAAGAAAGCATATATAAATCTTCTCAGTTTTAGTATGAGGTCCCTCTCATGAAGAGAATGTTAATTAATGTTTTGTTAATTTTAATGTTTTAATTAAGTCTCTTCTGCTCATCAGAGCTGCTTTTATTTGACCAAAAATACAGTAAAAATTAAAAATGAAAAACATGTTTTCTGTGTGAATCTGTGTTAAAGTGTAATGTATTTCTGTGATGCTCCGCTGTATTTTCAGCATCATTCCTGCAGTCTTCAGTGTCACATGATCTTCAGAAATCATGAAAATATGATGATTTACTGCTCAAGAAACATTTCTGATAATTATTAATTAGTTGTGCTGCGCAACATTTTTGTGGAAACTGATGCATTTTATTTTTCAGGATTCACAGATTAATAAAAAAAAAAATCAAACAGCATTTATTTGCAACAGAATTTTTTTTTTTTTACATTATAAATGTCTTTCCTGTCACCTTTGATCAATTTAATGCGTCCTTGATTAATAAAAATAAAAAATGTAAAAATAAAAACTTTTGAATGTTTCATGAACTTTTTGACATCTCCCTCTTTGTACCGCCACACATCAAGCAGGAGTCGCTGGAGAGCTCAGAACGAGTTGTGTTCTGAATCAGCAGAGCTCTGTTTGACCAGCAGGCGGCGCCGCTGCTCCGGAGCACCGGACAGACATGTTCGAACATGCCCGGAAACATGCCCTGGGCGACGGCATGAGCTCAGTCTGGCAGCCGCTGCGAGACGCGTGTTTGTGTTTGATTAAACCCGAGTGCAGTGAAGGTGAAATCCCACATCTGGAATATTCTAGCAGTGAATAACCCGACCACATTTCCTTTCCGTTCGACTTCCAAACCTGCATCCTCTGTGTGTTTATTTAGATCATAGCTGGGTTAATTGTTATGGGACTATTTCACAGTTTTAACGTTTTTTTGTAAAGTAGGCTACCACATTGGAGGAAAAACAGTTCTGTTTTATTGCAGACGTTGATATTTAAATTATTAAATTCTTCTGTTTGTGATGTAAATCAGTGAGATATTTCTAACAGTAGAGCAGATACTGATATAAACTGATGTAAATAAGAGTCTGTGCTCTATATCTCCAGTAATGAGATGAGATGTAAATGATCCACACATATAACACTTTTTTATAGTTTGACAGCTGAAGAAATCAAGGCTCCTCAGAAGATGTGAGATGTTCTGGAGGCTTGTGAAGATCATTCCTCCGCTGAGGAACAGTGAAAGTAAAGCTTCTGGAAACAAATGCTCCTCAAAAGATCCTGAGGATCAGCACTTATTTCTTAAAAAAAAAAAAAAAAATTATATAACACATTTTGAATATTAGCTTTAATAATCAGGGTTTAATAAAGTTAACAGCTGGTCTGTGACTGTGGTTTGAAGTGTGTGTGTGTGTGTGTGTGTGACCGCGAGGGGGAAGTTGAGTTCCGGAGTGGGTCATATAAAACCACACACACACACACACACACACACACACACTCACACAGTCCTACTACACTATAGACATTGCCTCTCAGTTATTCACGTCTTGTGTTTTTCTCATTGAATCTGTAAAATCATTAATTATTTGTGTCTTGTTTGAATGTGCTGTTGTGGACGAATCCAGTGGCAAAGTATTTGTTGTCCAGGACAGAATTAAGGAACAGAATCAGTCTGGCGTCGCTGATGTGTCTGATATAAGATCTGCTGACCGTCCTCCGCCGCTGATGGACATTTGCCCATTTCAGCCACATCAGAAAAAAAGTATAATGTTTCGGTGATAAGTAGAAATTATGATTTTAACATTGTAATTGACAAAAGAATTTAAATTATGAAAAAAAGTCATAATTATGAGATAAAAAATTGAGGCAAAAATATGAGATAAAAAGTCTCTATTATGACACTCTTAGTCATGATTATGAGATAAAGTAAAAATTCTGGCCTAAAAAGTCAATTATGAGATAAGTCGAATTATACTAAATCGAAACAGTTAAACTTGTCAACTATGAAATAAAATATTGAGTGTAATATTTAAGATATAGTATATCCGTTTCAAAGTCAATTATGAGATAAAGTAACAATTATAATACTAAATACATAGGTATGCAAACGTGCCAGCTTCTGGACGGAGTTCATCATTCTGACATTGAAATTCAGATGATTGGTGCATAAATTATTAAAAGAGCAGCATGAACATTCTGCTGAACATTTCATTTTCTGTTTCATGGAAGAAAGAAAATAAAAGAGGGTGAAAACAACAGGCGTTTAAAGTAAATGACGACTGAATCTATTTCTGTAAATCTGAGACTGCGATTGAACTACTCTAATGGATTCTGTGTGTAACCTCGATCAAGTCTGTCTTTAAGAGCGTTTCCCAGTAAAATAAACAGTTGGGTTTTGCTCGAGGCTCTCTGCTCTGGAATGGAAACTCAAAGGATTGTTTTATCCAGCCGCCAACATCTTTCCTCCTCTTTTATCTTGCGTCACGGCCCGTTTCGGGCGTCATTTACTGGTAAAATGGCCTGCGTGTTCAGGTTTAAAATATCTCTGGGAGTATCAGAGGTCGGATTGCAGCTCATTTTAGTCAAGCTCACTGAGTTATTTATCTTCGTGGAGCAGATTGCATCTGGGCGCACAAAATGTGTTATTAAAATTCAATCCCATGGGGAAGTTCCTCTAGTTTCGAAATGATTAAAACCCCTGCAAAGCATTTCATCTTTCACCAGTAGAAAAACTCTGACACATAGTAATGTGTTCTGATGCAGTGAGATCAGGTTTGGAGAAATGTAACATTGCATCATTTGCTCAGCATTAGATGCTCTGCAGTGAATGGGTGCCGTCAGAATGAGAGTCCAAACAGATGATAAAAACATCACAATAATCCACAGCCCTCCAGTCCATCAGTGAACATCTGGAGAAGACAAAAGATGAAACACATCCAGCATTAAGATGATTTTAACTCAAACACATAGAGTCTATAATCATAATAACACTTCCTCCAGTGAAAAAGTGTTCTGGTCTGAATCAGGAGAGAAATCTGCACAGATCAAGCAGCGTTTAAACAGCTCTAAACAAATATGTGGCTGGTTTTTGATGTGAGAGACAATAGGAGATGCATTTTTCACGGGAGGAAGTGTTTTTATGGATTATAGACTCTATGTATTTGAGTTAAAAACATCTTAATGTTGGATGTGTTTCATCTTTTGTCTTCTCCAGATGTTCACTGATGGCCTGGAGTGCTGTGGATTATTGTGATGTTTTTATCAGACTCTCATTCTGACGGCACCCATTCACTGCAGAGCATCCATTGATGAGACACTGATGCAGTGCTACATTTAGAGTCGAGGGAGAACAGTGAAAACATAAGGGTTTAAAGAAACACAGGCTAAGAGACTAACGAGGAACAGGTGAAAACAATCAGGAGTTAACAAGAGAAAACGGGAACAGAGTACAAACTGCAAATAACTTTAAAACTTCCTGTTTAAAAAGCAAATCTATTTATATGCAAGCTATTATGAGCTTTTAAGTTATTTACATAAATAAAATGTATTCGCTGCGGTCGATACACTGAATTTGTTTTTAATTTGCAATGCAGCTTGCAGTGTGAAATACTTCATATTAATAATAGAAATCACATACTTTCAAACATAACTGCCCACAAAAATATTGATTTTTATTGATAGTACAGAAAGATTCTCATATCACAAACCGTTAAAGCTATTACTTTACATTGCATTTTTGTTTATTATTGTCCAAAAACCACTCAAGTAAGAAACAAAGTTGCATTTATAACTAGCAGCATTTTCTATATAACTCAATATGTAAAACCTATAAGAAGACATTTGTATGAAAATATTTGATATGGTACTGATAGATATAAATAATGTTTAGCTCAACTGTGAACGTGGAACAAAAACAATACAGTCGCAGAAAGATAAAATTACTTATTTCCATAAAATATATATATTTCTAAGTGTTCAGCTAAAATAACATGCAAGTGTTAAACATGACTTTTCTTTCCTTCTCAGACTACAAATGCTTGGAAGTTTCCCGGTGGAGAAAACATCGGTAAGATTCGGATTCAGATCCAGAACTGATGTTAAACCGAATCAAAACTAATGTAAACACAACTGAATGTTCTTCTGCAACAAAGTAAAAGCAGTGAAAGAAACTTAACCTGCTTTATAAGAACATCATCTAAAACATTCAATTACAAAAGTACCCTTCTTTAATTCAAATAAAACAATATTTATTATCGACTGGTATATTAATTAGATTTCCATTGACTTACTAATGACAAATAACTATTAAATATCGATTACATCCTACATCACAATGCTCTTTCTGAAAAATAAATGTTCTGTATAAAAGTTACAAGTAAGTTACATTGTGTTCACAAGTGTACAATAAAATATTACATTTATGTTTTATCCTACTCTATGTTTCTCTAAATCTCAATTAAGATACAGTAAATATAGTCGAATTGATTGTTTGAACGTATTTTTTTTTTGAATATATATTTTTTCAGCATAAAGATGCTTTTCAGAAAACAGAACTTAATATCTTTAAGTCATTTTGCATCTCTAGGAAATATGTCCCGATTAAATTTTTTAAATAAAATTTATATTTCTACTAGAAAATAATAAGGCAAAAAAAAAAAAAAAGTTGCAGTGCACTCTAAAAATAAATTAGATTGCAATTAGAACTGAAAACGTATTGGATCTCATGAAGATTGAAATCTCTAAACACATATCTTAGAAATACGTTTTTTTAATTTTTTAATTTCTCCGTCATTCACTCTGCCGTGTAAAAAATACCTTTTATAATAAAACAAACATTATTATTACAGTATTATTTATATTTTAAAGTACTTTTGTGAAATATATAAGAAGAAAGCATCTCAGTAATGACACCAAGAAGAAAACTTGGCTCTTAAAATAAACTTAATAGACTTTTTTTTTCTTTATGTGCTATAATGAATGGAGTATTTTTAAAAAGCTGATTAAATAGCAAAATGATTAATAAAGTTTCTTTGCTCCACTGAAGAGCCGTTATTTTTTAAGAGATGGACCAGTTTTAGTTTCTACACTTTATAATATGTTACCTCGCCCAATCTACAAAGAGGTTTTAGCGTTTTTAATCTGATTTCTCAGTAACCTTTAAAAAAATGATACAATGTTACTGTTAATCTGTTACTCGCAGCAACAATGTAACTAAACTAAATAAAATCTATTTTTTCGAGCTAAGATGATATATATATGAAAAAGAGAATACAGTTTCATGGAAAAAAAAAAACTAAAAAAACATTCATGATGTACTCAGAATCCCTTCATCATCTTTGCATATATACGAGACTTTTGCATAAAGGAGCAGCTTTAAAGTAAACTCACATTTTGCCAAACTAAAAACATTCCTGCGAGAAATGCAGTCACGGATTCAAGAGCGTATAGGAGCAGATACTGTAAGTGAACTCTCTGAACCAACCCTTCTGTCTTTGCTCAAGGGAATCAACTTTGGAAAGTTGGATCTGAGATCATATCACGCTTGTCAGAATTGACGAAAGTCTCTATATTGCTGATATCTCGGATGACCGAACACGAACAAATAAACCCTGTAATGCTCTCCAAGTACATCTGTGTGGGAAGCGTTCCTAGATAGAAGTGGTTTTCCAAGACGTTCTGAAGAGTCAGTGCTCTGTCGCTCTCGCTTCAGGTTGGACAGCATCTCTCCATCAGCACTTGGCTGACATGGGCAGAAACAGGATGGCCTTCTGGCCCGGGCTGGTCTTCGATCCCGCTTTATACTGGCCTGTTCTCTTCAGAGCCACGTACCAGTCGGGATACTTCCGGGATCGGTACGTGTTGTAGTTATTCGACTCCAGGCGCTCCAGGAAATAACATTCATCCGTTGTTCTCCTCTGGGACAGAAAGAATGACAACATTGACACACGTCACTCTCAGCATCATCTAAAGCAGTAAATACCATGAAAATATATACACAACGTAACAAATTCCATTGGAACACATGATTGTTACTCAAATTTAACTGTTTTTATACATTTTATAATATATAGTCAGAATAATAATTTGTAAAAGTTCAAATGTTGTGGAAAGTTATTTTTAAAAGTAATGCATTACGATATTGCGTTACTCAATTAAAAAGTAACTAGTTGCTTTACTTAGTTACTTTTGATTGAAAGTAATGCATTACTTGTGCGTTACTTTTTGTCAGCTGAGCTGGGCGTGGCTTATTTGTTTGTTAATACAATTTTTTTTTTTTTACCAACTTTAACATTTGACACCAAAAGTGAAAATAATTAGCCTTTTAAGAAAGTAAATAGCAGCAGCTATGTGAACTAAACCCAATGATCGTGTTCTCCAGCTTGATTTGATCCTGAAACATTGTTTCCAGTTTTTCTGTGCTCTCAGATTTTTGGATCCCTCCGAGCTCAAACCTCAGCGAGTCTTATTTCAGTAAAACTGTGATGAAATATTCACATTTGTCATCTATTATCTGCACCAGCTTGTGAAACACTGCCTCTCTTTCCCTGAGCTTTTAGCCGGATGTCTGGAAAACGTCTCCTGACAGGAATGTGAGAGTCAACCCAGCGCTTCAGGCCAATGTGGCTGCTTTGAGCGACCTTTGTAATGTTGACATGCTGCTCGTGTTAAAGCCAACACTATCTGACGTCTTTCAGTTTAAAACAGGCTCTTAAATGAGAATTAATGTGTCTCTACACTCTTAATAATAATTATCAATGAAGCACCTTTAACATCCATGGAAGCTTTCCAAGGGTCTTTACAGTCTAAACATCACTGGAGGGTTCCAAACCAAAATTCAAAAAAAGTAGTATTTTTGTCCTCTTTTCCAGTGCAAATATTCAAATATTCTTAAGTCTTTGGTGCTCTTCAGTCATTTTTAAGCTAAACATTTAAAATTCGTTTCTGTAGTGCAAAAATGGTTCAGCAGTGCTGTCAAAACAACTTTATTTCTATATATGAAGGTGGTTGATGGCGTCAGACTTTAAAAACTTTAGTTACTCTTCATTCTAGAGCCGACGCTGATGTTTCCTCAGGAGTTTTGAGGAAGGAGAGCTGTTGTGCAACACCTCCGTCATCAATGTAAGCATTGTTTCAGGAGCACAGAGACTCTCACAGCGCTAATCATCTCTGAGTCTGTGTCTATTTAACCAAATTCCGGGGTCAAATTTGTGAACGAAAATAAAAATAACATGTCTATGAAATGCCCCATTCAGATTTACTTATGTAAGTGTTTGTGTTTGTGTGTGTGTGTTCAAATGTAAAGCAAACACAGGCACAGGATCTTTACACTCAGTTGCTGTTTGTGGCATGATTCAGTTTTTCAGTGTCATACAAACAAACGATTACAACAATCTCAAGCATCTTGATACCGCAGTAAAATGTGAATGAGTTCAGAGGAGTCAGACTCTTCTGACGTACTGATCTGTGCTTTATGACGAACTCTGAAAGAGGTTTACAGATGAGCTTATGATTCCCCAAACCACATCAATGGAAACAGCTTCTGTGTGTGAGTGTGTGTGTGTGAGTAATAAAAAAACTTTATATATGGAAATAAAAAGCCAATTAAAGACAAAAACACAACAATAGAACTAAAACTACAACTAGAATTAGATTTAAAAATCGAATTCAAAATATTAACCCAAAAAATATACATAATAATAAATTATGAATTATGCTAAAATAACACTGATTTGCAAGTCTTATTTGAAGTCATTTTATGTCAGAGGTTTTCTAAGGCCCTTTAGTGGCCCCCGGACCCCTTGTTGAGGTCCACTACTTTAGAGGGATATGAAGGTCAATGAAGTTAATTTTTGTAAATTAAATTATAATTATATATGCAATCTCTTAATTAATATATTGTCATAAGAAATTACACGTGTTATTTATTCTATATAGTTATAGCAACTATATAGTTGCAAAATGAAAATTAAAGCCAGGATAAGTATTATCTAGGGACCCCCCAACATCTGAATTTCATGTGGTGCATTCGCAAGGGATAAGAGTAGCCTCTAATTTACTGACTTCTCTCAGGGATGTCAAGGCTTTGAGAGTCCCATTTTATGGTCCAGATGGAGTTTAAAAACAGAAATTAATATAGTTTCTTGCACTGTGTCATTTACATTTCACCGGGTTAAAATAATATCTCAAGCTTTATGCTAGATTTATTTGTAACACATTACCCTAAACCTTTTCAGCTTTCTCTTTCTGCAAATTGCCTGATGTAGCGGTTTTGAAACACTCATCGCGTGATGTTGTCTTACAGGAGCAAAGGAAGCAAAGTTTCCTTACTTCAGCAAAGGAAAACCAGTCTGCTCTTGGGTTATATTGAAATCCTTCCACATTTGCATTTACAAATCTTAATTTTGTACTAACTCGTGACCAGTGTTTTGTTTTGCACTTTATTGAACTTCTTTTGGACTACTGAAAAAAACTAAAATTCTCTCTCTTCCAATTATAAAGCTTGGATATTTTTTCATATAACTCCAGTTGGATTCGTCTTAAAGAAGAAAGTCATTTACAGCTAGGATGGCTTGAGGGTGAGTAAATCATGGGGTGATTTTCATTTTTAGGTGAACTATCCCTTTAAGTTACTGAATTTCTGTAAAGCTGCTTTGAAGCTCTATGTATTGTGAAAAGCGCTATACTTGACTTGACTTCATGTCAGCACCCAAATGTGCATACAGGTAAAGATTATAAAGTAAAGACCAAGAGCTGTGAGATCAAGAGATCAGTACCGTTCCGATCAGTCGTCCGTCCGAGTTCATGGCGAGGTAACGGTTCGCGCAGATCCCTTTAATCAACACCTCACCGACGGCCGTGGCCTGGAGCTGCAGCCGAACTGCGAGAGAACAAACACACACAAAATATCAGTGCTATCAAAGGTACTGGTGCCCCGCTAGCAACTTGAGACTAATTATGGATGTAACGATATTCAAACCAAGCCGAAAAACCACGATACATCAGCCACGATTAGTGTGGTGGTAGTCTTACTACATGTGAACTATGATCTGAACAGTTTCACCCCTAATACTAATGAGACCAGCCTTCCCGGTTCGTTCCAGTAGCCGCTGTTTTGTGTTTTCGTGAAGAGCTTCAAAGGTTTATATTCACAGCGTGTTTTGCCATGTTGAGCACTGCAGCCAACCACAAAAGTATTTGTGGCCAATCAGAGGCGTTTAATTCAGAATGCTCAACTTTAGCTGCGTCCCAAATGATGCACTATGTACTTATACACTAGGTACTTATGCACTATGTACTCAACCATGTAGCGCAGCTCTTCTCAAAGTCCGGACCCACCTCCATTTCAAATGTTCACATTGAATTATAAGGTTATTTTATCAGTCATAATCGGAGTCTGATAGCCCCTTCCCCTTCGTTACATAAATGAAAGCTGTGGGCAGTTTGTGGGTAGCATGAATGAATCCACCATGTTGTTACTGTCACATGACCTACACTGTACCAGCATCAGGTGCATCACTTCACTGCCCTTCATAAATTGTCTCCCGTGGCCTAAAAGTAAAGTTTCCATACTGGGGTGCCTCAGGGCTCAGTCCTCGGACAACTTCTCTTCTCCATCTGCATGGATATTCAGATGTTTTACTGAACGTTGAAGTTGGTGTAGCAGCTGCGCTGATCAAGTGCTTCAGGACGCGCAGATAGGTGAGCGAGCCAGCCACTCATCAAGCTCAGAAAGTGCAAATTTCTGTGAAGATATGTGCATTCCTACCAGGATTCATCTAACCTACAACAATGACAAACCATGGTTCACTCCAAAAATCAGACAGCTCCTTCAGGCCAAAGAAGATGCTTGCACAAATGGGGACAGGCCAAGTACACACTGAAACAGGAGATCAGAGGGGCAAAGAGGAATTGTACTGGAAAGCTAAAGAACCAGTTATTTTCCAGTGATCCTGCTTCATTATGGAAAGGCCTGAAAGAGGACTGTGGAGTATCAGCACTGGCGCCCCCCAGGGTTATGTCCTCTCCCCACTGTTCTTCTCCCTGTATACCAACAACTGCACATCTAAAGACAAATTTGTCCCAAGCCTCTATTTGAAAACCTTGTCTAAAATCACATTTAAATAAAGTAAATA
Source organism: Carassius auratus (assembly GCF_003368295.1). NCBI lineage: Eukaryota > Metazoa > Chordata > Actinopteri > Cypriniformes > Cyprinidae > Carassius > Carassius auratus. The sequence goes on along the minus strand of NC_039281.1, from coordinate 9,536,606 downwards.
ATTCATAGACATCATATTTGCAATGAAAGTCTGTGTTAAAGTGTTCCTGAGTAAAGTTACACTTGTTGACATCAATTAAACAGAACTGTGAAACATTCTTCTGAAGCGTTTGTTAATGTTTGACATTTACTACACATACAAATCAAAAGTTTCATCTGTAATTGGGCCTGAGCTGACATGAACTAACAGTGAATAGTTGAATTTTTGATAAAAGCTGACAGAGATTAATAAATACTGTAACTAATGCATTGCTCATTGTTAGTTAATGCATTTACTAATAGGACCTTAATGTAAATGGTTACCAGCAAAGCTTTTATCAGAAACAAATCTGGTTGATTGTCCTCAGAAACTATGCAAACTATGTAAAGAACGACAAACACAGAGGTTCAGGTCAGAATAAATGAAGTGTGAGGTGGGCGGGGTTTGTGAAGTGTCACTCAGTGGTTGCCCTTAGCAACAGGATTTTTAACTATGACCATGAGTCTAAACTAAAGAGATCATTGTTTCAGTTTCTATTTTGACTGAACTGAGCTTGGAATAAGGAGACCATTTACTCTTCATTTACAGACACTCACCAGACTTTATAACAAACTTTATAAAAACATGATGTAATACTTTTAAAAACTGAACACACACACATTACACGTTCTGCTTTCAGGTCATAAACCCAAGCCAGGTATATGGAGGTGTCAGAAATACTTTCTATAACATCACCTAATAAATTATATAAGTGTAAAAAGCTTTAATAAACTATATTTCACCTTTCCCCATATCGCACACACTTTAGGGACTAGAATTTGTTGAACATAATCTACTGACGAACCACTGAGGAATGAAAAACCGATCAGTTGTTTCATCTGAAAGTGAATGTTTCCACAATTAAAATGACTTCATTTAGTCTGAAAACTTTTTAGAGTCATATTTGTTGTTTTGTTAGAAATAAATATGTACGTTTCATAAATTTGGACTGTTTTTGAGTAATCAGGAGTTATAAATTCAAAGGAATTTAATTAAATTCAATTAATTGCAATGAGGTTTAAACTGGTAATTCACAGATTATATCGTATTATAAATAAGATATTCATACAATTGAACATTAAAATTTAAATAAATTGCATCGTAGTTTTTAATATAATTGACAATTTCTTAATTTAAATGTTTATGAAATAGGCCTAGATGCAGGATTCAAATGGCAACATTCAAATCTGTGAAACTTTTTTTTTTTTTTACATTAAGCCACAATATAGTTATAGTTTAGATTTGACTGCATGGTCCCTGAATGTGAAAAGTATTCAGATTTTGAATGCATTTATATGAGGGTTAAAAGACCAGATTACATTAGAGGCACTTTCTGAAAATAACCAGGAACTCTAAGAGACTGAAGATGGACCTGTAAAATCATCATCATCATCATCATCATCATCATCATCAGGGCCTGATCTTCATCTCTGCTCCACACCGGACGCATTACAGGATGTTTTTAGGCTACGCTCTGTTTTTCCACGGAAGAACAGAACTCACTGTGCGGGTCGCTCTTCTCGCGGATCCCGTCCACTCGCCCGTCAGAGTTGATCCGGAGGAAGAATCCGCCGTTCTTGCAGTACAACCGCTTGGGCTCCTTGAAGTTCCCCGAAGGAAAGCCTCCGCTCGCCCCGTCGTCCGGTGAGGCCGGGAGTGTGGTGATTCCTCCCGCCGCCATCTCTCTCTCTCTCGGCATCTCCGGAGCCCCTCCGCGCGCCCCCTCCCCCGTCTCCCCCGTCTCTCCCGTCTCCTTCCGGCGCTCCGCGGAGCCACGGAGCCTCATCACACCGCGGAGAAACTCCTCAAGCTGCTGGACTCTGAGCGCAGAAGGAGATGATGATCTGGACTGAACTGGAGCAGGATGAGATCTCTCTCTCTCTCTCTCTCTCTCTCTCTCTCTCTCTCTCTCTCTCTCTCTCTCCCCGTTGGGCCCCTGACCGCATTATTTCCTCAACATACTGCATTAACACACACACACACACAGAGAGAGAGAGAGAGAGAGAGAGAGAGAGAGAGAGAGAGGAAACTAGTTCTGTCCCAAAGCATCTGTCATCTCACTCCCAAACACACAAAAAAATGTGTTCATCACCGATGAGCAGAGAATGATTAACATTTACATCTACATTTTCACTTTTTCCAGATGCTTTAGATGCAAATATAGATATTTTGTTATGTGGTTTTGCTATTTATAGGTTTTTATAACTGTATTATTATTATTATTATTATTATTGTGTTGTTGTTATATTTCTAAATCACTTTATTTTATTTTAGTTTGTTGCAAGGCAAAAGTTTTTGTTTTTCATTATATTTCATTTTAGCTTATTTTCAATACCAATGTTTTTAAATAGTTAAAGTTTAAGTAATACTCACAAAATTCCGAACATTTTAATGTTTTTTTTAAGTTAACGTTTTTCACTTTTAGTAATTTTTAATATATTTTGTATTTAGCTTTTAGTCATTTTAGCTCTTCTGCTTTAATAATTTTGTTATGTGCAAAATGTCTAATTTTATTCAAAGTTTAAGTATGTCATTTTAATGTTTTTTTTTCCTTTTCTTTATTTTATTTTTTATGTATTTTATTGAAGTTTTAGTGTTAGTTATTTCAGTTAGTTTCTAAGACAAATTTTCAAAATGTAAAATGATTATCAAATACATTAAAGTACTAAACACCTGGAGCAAAAGTAATATATTTTATTCATTTGACAGATGAGTCCTATACATTCCCTGTATGAAAACAATAATAAAATGCAAAAAATAAAAAAAATAAATAAATAAATAAATAAGTAAGCAGAGTAAAAAATAAAGCTAATAATAAATAAAGAATAAATTAATTTAAATGTTTTTCTACAGTGGAGTTCAAAATTTCAAACATATATATATTCTTTAAATTTATTTAAACTTGAGTGCACATCTTACTGATTCTGATTCTGTTTGTACGAGTAAATGAAGAGTCCACTGTGAACATGTGGCTGCAATCCTCACAACAGCCCACAAGCACTTCCTGTAAGATCTCTCTGTTATCTCAGTTGTTTCTCCGAGACGGCATGCAATTAAATGAAGAGGATGAGATGAAATGCCTCTCAGATGTTTCTCCTGCAGTGATCAGACATGTGGAGATCAGAAGAGATCTCAATATGAACCCAAACATTTCTCATCTTCAGATCGGAGCTTTTTATCATTCTGCTCTCGTTATACGACCTCTGGTGACCTCACATGAGAAAACCCTTTCCTCTCTCATCAGATCTTCTGTTATAGAGAGAGGAACATTTGGGTTCAGAGGAGCGTTTGAGGGATCCCCATCACTGACCACATCAGCTGTGCTCTCGCTCCATCCGCTTTTATGACATATATGAAAATTAAAGAAGAACCCTTTGACAAACCACAGTGATGCTGCACTCTTAGAAAAAAGGGTTCATTTGGGTACTATATAGAACCATAGGGTTCTTTACTCCACTCCAAAAAACCTTTTATGCTAAAAAGATTCTATAATGACAAGAAAGAACCCTTTTGGCACAAATTTTCTTTAGCCCATTATTCATCCATATATTACAATATTCTGCGATATTTTGTATTTGTAATTAAATTATTTGTTGTAACTGATTTTTGGAGAAAAACTGAAATGGCACTCTTCGTGTGATACTGATTAACTACATAAAATGATATAAATATATACATTTTCTAACCCCATACCTTGAATTTTGTGATCATTCTCATGTATTCATAAATGCATTTGAATACACTGAATAATGCAGTGAAAGAACGCACTCAAAATGCACACGCGCACTAGTATGACTTCATCACGTAACTTTACATTAGCCTAGATGCGTGCACTTTTTAGGCAGGATTTGTTTCGTTTTTGAAAATACTTGATACTGTTAAAAGGCACATCATTAAAACAAAAAATACCAGTTCACATATCACACCTAAACACGCGTGGAAAACGTAATTAGAACTAGCTACTAAATTAGTTAAAAATGCCTATCCATATACAGCTATGATTCGCGATCCCCAAAATGATTCAAATGATTCGCGAACACGCAACGAACTCTCGAACTGATTCAAATGATTCGCGATCCCGCTCCGAACTCTCGAACTGATTCAAATGATTCGTGAACACGCTACAAACTCTCGAACTGACTCAAATAATTTGCGAACCAGCTCCGAACTCTTGAACAAAAATAAAATATAGCATGACCTGATGTTTTTTTCATACCCAGAAGACCAGGGGTCTCATGTATCAACCTTGCCTACGCACAAAAACTTTGCGTACGCCAGCTTTCACGCTCACGGTCGGATGTACTAACAGTGAAATTAACGCAAGAATGTGCGTTCCTCCAAGCCAATTTCATGTCTGGCGTACGTTCATTTCTCATTGTTTTTGTCCGTTGGCGACTCTTACAGGCAATAAAGTGAAGTTGCAAACATTACACAACAAATTGTTCTACAAGTCTCGCACCACCACCTGTGGGAAGCATTGCAATTAATTTGCAATTTATAAAATAATTGACATATATTGTCACACGAGCCTTTTTATAATTATATAAATTATGCAATTAAATAAGAACATATAAAAGCATAACGGTTGAAACAACCCTTAGTCTATGGCAATGGCAGCGTTGGCCTTATTAGAGGACATTGCTAATGGCAGAATCAGAAGAGAACGAGTTTTTAGGGACCACAATGATTTTCTGGCCCAGGATGATGACTGGCTTATCAGCCGTTTCAGATTTCCAAGGGCTGTCCTCTTGGAGCTCTGTGCTGAGTTGGGTCCGAATCTAGAGAGAGAGACAATGAGGAGCCACGCAATACCCGTTCCCTTGCAGGTGCTGACAACACTTGGTTTCCTGGCAACTGGTTCTTTCCAAAGGGAACTGGCAGACCGCTCAGGAATAAGCCAGTCGTCTTTGAGCCGGGCAATGCCAGTGGTATGGGACGGGATCATCCGCATGTCTACCAGGTATATCAGGTTCCCATATGATGCATTTGACCAGCCAAACATTAAAATGCAATTTGCAGCGATAGCCGGTTTTCCTAATGTTATCGGAGCGATCGACTGCACACACATTGCTATAAAGGCGCCATCTGAAGAAGAATTTGCATATGTGAATCGGAAACATTTCCATTCAATAAATGTGCAGATAATATGTGATGCACAAATGCGCCTAACAAATATTGTGGCAAGGTGGCCTGGGTCAACCCATGATTCATACATCCTTACAAACAGCATGGTTGGGATGAGGCTCCAAGCTGGCAGGGTGCGTGATGGGTGGCTTCTTGGTAAGTGCCTTTAAAGTTATGATCCTATCTAATTGTATTTTTTCTGTAAAAAAATTTTTTTTTTTTGCATATAATTATTAATGAACCCTTCAGGAGACCGCGGTTATCCACTAAAGACGTGGCTTTTAACCCCCCTCACCAACCCACAAACTGACCGAGAGCGCATATACACTAATGCCCATTCTCGCACTCGTTCAGTTGTAGAGCGGGCGATTGGGCAGCTGAAATGTCGGTGGCGCTGCCTTGACAGGACTGGGGGGATGTTGTTATACCGCCCTGACAAGGTGTGCCGCATTGTGCTGGCCTGTGGTGTGCTGCACAATGTCGCGCATAGGCATGGCATACCACTTGGTGAGGTGGCAGCACCGCCAGATGACCCCGACCCAGGACCAATTTATGTGCAGCCCAACCAACAAGCCGTTCATGCCCGCCAACATGTGATTGCGACAATATAAATGGTAATCAGAGACAAAAGTTCACTTTTTGACCAATTCCTTTAATGAGTGGCTTATGTCTGTGAGTGCGTCAGTGATATTTTTCAGGTGACTGTTAATTTCCCCGATGGCCATAATGATTTGCTGTTGTGACTCCAAAACAGCATGTGTCAAGACGCGACCAGACGGACGGGCGTCAGCACTGGGGAGAGCACTGGAAACGCTGGGCACAGTGGGCGCTGCCTGCTCAGGAGGGGCGGACTCCGAGTGCCCCTCCTGGGAAGTGGATGTTTCGGCTGTTGCGCCATATGGGTCTAAATAAAAAGGCAAATGTTAACTGTAATTTAAGTACGTTCCATTTTTAAGGGGCACACACATTTGCAATAAATGAAATGGATCCGTAAAATCTCTGGTGTATACTTTTGGTTCGCTACACCGAATGCATTTGACAATGAAATATAGGTACGCTATATGTACCAAAGTAAAAACAAACGAGAAATTGGTTACCTTCGTCGCAATCCTGTAAATCGGAGTCTCCCACAGCAGAAGATACTACTCCAGAGAGTAAAGTGTCACCCATAATTGAGGCAACTCTCTGCTCAAAGGGTGTAAGTTCATCGACCCCTTTACCACTGCCTGTTCTGCCCACACTTTGTCGGTGCGCAGCAGTTCTCCGTTTAACATCCACCTTTATATCAGACCATTTCTTTTTAAGCTCATTTACAGTGCGACTTTCAGATCCCACTGCATTGACGGATTCAGCCAAACTCTCCCACTCATATTTTTTGTTTTGTTATTAATTCCAGAGGACAACGTTCCAAATAAAATATGTTTTCTAGTCTCTACCTCCGATAGTAGCACCTCCAATTCACTTTCAGTAAAGTTTCGTTTCTTGCCGCTTGCCTTAGCCATTTCCTTACTGCTATCTTTTGCCAAAGTGGACTCATTACCATATTTAAATTGATTTAATTAGGGGAGGAGACTGGGTGGGGCGTTGTGCTCGTGCATGTGCGCTCAATTTTACGTTAATTGGGATGTACAAAGAGAATATGCGTGGAATCCTTCGTACGCAGAGATTCATACATCTGTTTTTTTTTTTTGTGCGTACGCACATTTACAGCTTTGTCCGTACGCAATGTTTTAGTATGAATTCAACGCAAGTCTTTGTACATGAGGCCCCAGATGAACATCACTGAGTGCTAAACCCTCATGCACGTGTTTCATTCATACTGGAAGACGGAGGGCGTTCTCGTGCAGAAAGACACATCAGGAAACTCCTAATATGGACAGCAGCATCCAGCTAGCGCTAAAAGTTGTTTTCACAGAAAGACATTTTTGGAAACATGAAGACATTAGTATATGATTACAACAATATATGGTTTTTCAAGTCATCTCCATGCAGCAGGTGATATATAAACTATATGAACAATTCAGTGCTATTGACGTCATTTATTACAGCTATTCTGCCTTATTATGTGATAAAAAAGTGTTTGTAGTATATAAACAAATCATTATTATTTGTTATTGTCCAGCAGTTGTAGATTTCTAAGCCAATTAAAAGCTAGAAAATAAAGTGTTGTCTATAGTATCCACTACCAGTCAGAAGTTTTTAAACAGTAAGCTTGTTCATGTTTTTTAAAGAAGTCTCTTCTGTTCACCAAGCCTGCATTTATTTGATCATAAAATACAACAAGACAGTACAATTTTCAAATATTTTACTAGCCTCTTTGAAATAACTTTTCTATTTGAATATATTTCATAATGTAATCTATTGAGATTTCAAAGATGAATTTTTAGCATCATCACTCCAGTCACAAAATCCTTCAGAAATGCTCAAAAAAACAAACGTATGATAGTTGAAAAGTAGAATTGTTTCAGGATTCTTTGATGAATAGAAAATAAAGAGGAACAGCATTTATCTGAAATATAATGATGTCTTTATCATCACTTTTGATCCATTTAAAGACTTGCTGACTGCTGTACTGTACTGACTATAAACAAGCATTTGAATAGTATAGTGTATAATGGTACAAATGCTTTTTATTTCACAAATAATAATCTTTGGATCCTTCTTTTTCATCAAAGAATAAAGAAATGTACTCATCAGTTTTAATTATTAATAATCAGCAAATCAGGATATAAGAATGATTTTTAAGGATGTAACACTGAAGACTGGTGCTGGAAATTCACCTTTGATCACAGGAATAAATTACATTTGAAAATATATTCAAATAGAAAAGTTATTTTAATTAATGAAAATATTTCACTATTTTACTGCTTTTGTTGTACATTGGATCAAATAATGCTTGATGAGCAGAAGAGACTTTAAACTTTTAAAGTTGAGACTTTAAACACATTGAAAAACTGTTGACTGGTAGGCTATATAGATTACAGAAATGTTATATTGTAATGTTTTATATTATATTGTAGATTTATATATATACAATTTCTGTCCCCCTCACTTCAGAAAAGATGGCTATGCCCCTGGTTCAAAGGAGGAATCTTTATATTACCAAACTGCAGGGAGAGGAAGAGTAGATATAAGTCATGATCTGGAAGATTAACCACAATCTGATGTGCTCCGACCACCTCAGAGAAAACCAGTGTTGAGCTGCTGCAAGAGCTTTAGAAGCACAGCAGCTGTGGTCAGAGAGTTCTCCTGTGTTCTGATTGGTGGATGATGATGATGATGATGATGAGGGAAAGACCAGAGCAATCAAATAGTGAGAGAGTGATCTGCTCACCTGGTTATGTTCGTGGATGTTTCGACGTGGAAAGCAGTTCGGAATGGAAATATTGATATTTTATTTGTTAACAACATACTTTTCGTACATTAATTTCAGTAAATGTTGTGAAATTAGAGAACTACGCCAACAGCAGTGCTGGCAGTGTCATTTGATTTGGATGGGAACTTCGGATTGTGAATCATTTGAGTCAGTTTGGGACTTCGTAGCGGGTTCGTGAATCATTTGAGTCAGTTTGGGAACACAGGAGAACTCTCTGACCACAGCTGCTGTGCTTCAGAAGCTCTTGCAGCAGCTCAACACTGGTTTTCTCTGAGGTGGTCGGATCACATCAGATTGTGGTTAATCTTCCAGATCATGACTTATATCTACTCTTCCTCTCCCTGCAGTTTGGTAATATAAAGATTCCTCCTTTGAACTCCCACCTCTCCTGTGGGTTTTATTGTTCTGGGTCTGAATTTGGGCTCCTGGGGTCTCAAAAAAGAAACATTTTCACCAAAAAGTAATGCATTACTGTTAAAAGTAACTTTTTAGGTACTTTTTTAAAGAACTTTCTTTAATGTTCCCATTAATGCACTTTTATGCGTTATGGTCTATACAAACACAAAGTAAAACAGAAAGTAATTTTTAAACACTATTTTGATGAAGTCAGACCAGCACAAACTGAATATTGTATATCACAAGGATTTCTGAAATAAATAACAAAACACCTGAATAAGCTGTTGTGTTGAGCCCTTGTTCCTTTCACAGCTTAAGTATGAAAACTATCAACAATGTACAACATAACACAAATTTTTTTAATAAATAAATGAAAGCAATCTGAATTATTCAGAATCAATTTCGAGAAACATACATACATACATAGATATACATATGTATGTGTGTGTGTGTGTGTGTGTATATATATATATATATATATAAATAAATATATAAAATATATAAAAATGTATATATATATATATATAAATGCTGTTTAAAAATGAAATCTATGTTATCATGCTGAGGAGCTGACTGAAAGCCTGCGACAGTAGAGACAGGTGCATGTTTTCAACAATGTTTCACCTGTATGAGAAAGTGTGCGCGCAGATTATGACTTCGTGGGTACAGATTAAAAAACCGAGGGTATGGTTTACAAAATCTGAGCGCACATATTGGTAATTCGTGGGCTAGGATAGGACATTCGATCCAGAAAGACACAGCTTACTTTCGACTGAAAGGTTTTTGTCTTTATGCTCAACTAAAGTGAAATAATGAGCATATTTCCACTTTGAGAAACTCGTGTTGCTCTCGCCTTGACTCGCCATGACTGCTGCACATACTTGATTCAAATGATTCGCGATCGCGCTCCGAACTTCCGAACTCTGCCCCAGATACTTGAATAGGAAACACGCCAAAACTCCCAAACTGACTCAAATGATTCGCGAACCCGCTATGAACTCCCGAACTGACTCAAATGATTCGCGATCCCCAAACTGACTCAACTGATTCAAATGATTCGCGATCCCGCTCCGAACTCCCGAACTGACTCAAATGATTCGCGAACCCGCTATGAACTCCCGAACTGATTCAAATGACTCGCGATCCCGCTCCGAACTCCCGAACTGACTCAAATGATTCGCGATCCCCTAACTGACTCAAATGATTCGCGAACCCGCTCCGAACTCTCGAACTGACTCAAATGATTCAAGCAGTCGATCTATGCTTCAAATATTTCTTTGTATATGACATCTACTGCCTAAAGCCCTCTGCTCCCATTTGAGAGTTTTTGGAACACACAGTCTTTAATAGTATATTCTGCACACTGTCTCCTCAAAAACTTTGTATTTAGTAATCAGTAAAAAAAAAAAATATATATATATATATTTTATTGATCATCAGTATAGGTCCAGCAGCTGGTATATTTTTTATTATTATTACTTGATTTTATGATTATTTTTTGTTTTATCATCATTATATGTTTTGTTCATTTTATTTGAAAGTCGTAATATTTGCCAAGTATGGTAACCCATATTCGCAATTGGTTCTCTGCATTTAACCCATCCAAGTAAACACACACACCTGGAGCAGTGAACACACACCTGGAGCAGTGAACACACACCTGGAGCAGTGAACACACATCCGGAGCACATTGAGAGCGCAAAAGACGCGATATGTGAACGGCCCCTTACTTTTTGCTGCTCTTTAATTTCATTCTTTGTCATTTATGTGAAATTATGTACCACAATTTAACAGTTTTGCTTCATGGATTAAATTTGCAATCCTTTTTAAACACCAAACACAAACAAAAAGAAGTAATAAACTCATTATTTTCATTAATTTTACAAAGTAAATCATTTCTTTGCATTTGCGCGAGCATATTCACGCAGCGCTGTCTCGCGAGTGCAGTGCACGTTTTTGAATCCAGCCGTCGAGAAAAGATTGATCCCCGTCTGCTGATTTAAATTGATGTTCTGACGGAAATATTGTTGTGGTAAGTTTGAGAAATATTCTTTTTTAAAGAGTAATTTACTTTTTATAAGCTAGTAGTTAATATACTGCACTACCTATCATGATGATTTATGACTTTGACCTTTGACCTTTTGACAGGTTGAACTTCCGGTAACCTTATGATGGATGGGCGGAACAAATGAGATCAAGGGTTAACCTATGACCTTCCCCCGCATCGATCATGTGCTTTTGACAGAAAGTTTTACCCTATTGACCTAATTAGTTCTAAATCATGGTTTTGACGGCTAGTTTAAACGTAAGATGAAAGACTCCTCACGCATCGATCATGCGGTTTTGACAGAAAGTTTTACCCTATTGACCTGTTAGTTCTAAATTAAAACGGTATATGAAAGACTCCTCACGCATCGATCATGCGGTTTTGACAGAAAGTTTTACCCTATTGACCGTTAGTTTGTTTGAAGTTTGTGTCAGTTAGCTTGTTTGAAGTTTATCACAATTATACGGTTATGTGTGTGTGTGTGTGTGTGTGTGTGTGGATATACGGCTTCTCCCCCCTCCCATTACGTATATGAGCGGTGTATAAATGGGATCGGTGTGTTCTACATTTTATATATATATAAAACATTCTATAATTTATATAATCTCAAACAATTAAAGATTGAAAACACATTTTAATTATTTCACATTTATATATATATAAAACATTTTATAATTTATATAATCTAAAACACATTTTAATTATTTCACATTTATATAATATATATAATCTAAAAACAATTTAACTAAGGTTGAAAAACATTCTGTTCTTTTAAAAAAAGGTTATAAATTAAACTGTATAAAAAAAATATACTGAAACCGACTGTTTCAGATAAAACAAGATCTTTTTTCCTTTTTTTTTTAGAGAGCAGAAAGGAGGTATTTCACACACCTTTGATCCTGACCCTCTGTGTCCCCACTGTCTGCGTTTGCACGCCACAGTGCACACTCGTCGGAATTTACTACAAAATCATAATATCTTCAAAGCCATTTTTTAATTAAAACTAACGTATCTCACGCGGGAGTACCATGTTTTTGACAGTTTTCTGACCGGTGCATCTATGAATTACGGTGGGCGAGCGGCTAGCATCTCTTGTACCCCTCTCTCTCTCCCTCTCTCTCCCTCTAATGCCTGTGTACACACATTCGTCTCCAAGTCTTATTTTCTTCTTTTAATGAATATAAACACATTATACATTCACAAACAATATAAAACAAAACATTTACATTAGTTTTGTTCATCACTAAAAATATACATTTTACCAGGATCGGGGAAAAAATATAATAACTGAACAGAATGAAGAATATGGTCTATTGAGGAACCCGGACGTGTCATTGACACAATTCAGTTAAATTCATTTCACATTATTTGTTGCAAGACATTTTCTATATTATATTTAAAACCTTTTATATCCATCTTTATATCATATCTTTTTCAAAAAGCTGTTTAATTATTTATTTTAACCGTACACCTACAGTACCACCATACAATAAAATGGTGCATGCACGTACACTTTTAAGCGATCTGAATTATGACTAGCCTATAAATTTCATCATAAGCCACACGTACCTTGTTATATCACTATAATATCCACGGCGCTATACAAATTTGTATTCTGATAAACCATATAAACAAGCGGACATACGCGTGGACATATCAAGTTAAAAAGAGACTTATCTCTATTTTAAACAATATTAAATTATATATGACGGCATGTTACTAAACCGGAACATACATTTTAAACAAGTATTCATCGTTTTTATAAACCACATCGCAGTAACAAGACATGTTACTAAACCAAAACAAATAATTTTATCATACATTTTTTAAATCATGTATTCAATCAATACTTATACAAACACGTTTTAAACATATTTTAAACAGAAACTAATCATAAACGCAGCCTTCTCAAAATTACAGACATGTACAATCATGCTGATCACATATTATGGATATTCAGACTTTTAGCCACTAATACGTTTTAGGATAATGAAAAACACCAACGTCTGAGGACTGCCAAAATATCTCCAGTCCCCAAAACCCACTCAGACTCCAGGGGTTAAAGAATATGGAAATAAATAATTATATAATGACATCATCATCCTAAAGCAATTCATTAAACAAAAAAAAGTATTCAACATTTAAGTTAATCAAACTTATAAAACACACCATACTCTTCTTTTTAAAAAAAGATAACTTATTTTAAATGTGATAGCATAGTATATACAATAAACATTTCTGATGATACATATAAAAAATTATCCCTTACAGTTTTAGACCGGTGAGAGATGTCCAAACATGAATGAAATATCCCCAAAATAAAACAATAAGACTTAAAAAATAAAATAAAAATGATTAAATCATAAACAGAATCTCACAGGTCCTCGTAGTGAAATGTATGTGAGACCCGAGGGGCTGCTTCACACACACCCCGCGCAGGCGAGGGTGGAGTTCCAGACCGCATGATCTAAGTCAATGGTGTACATTATTTCAAAGCTAACATTAATGTAATGTTTTTTAATAATCAGTACCCCCAGTACATCTGATGTCCGTTGATTCTTAATTCAACAAAATGATGATATATATTACCTAAAATATTTTATATTTTTATATAATATTATATAATAAAAAATTATTTATATCATATTATATCATATATCATATATATGATTATATTATATTAGATGCGTCATGCATTAATCACTTTAGATTCTTTAAAGTTCTTATTTTTAGCACCATCTTCAAAGTTTTCATACCCTCTCTCTCTCTCTCTCTCCCTCACACCCACACACTCTCCCCCCTCTCTCTCTCACACACACACTCTCTCTCTCTCTCTCTCTATCTCTCTCTCTCTCACACACACACACACTCTCTTTCTCTCTCCCTTTCCCTCTCCCTCTCTCTCTCTCTCTCTCTCACACACACACACACACACACACACACACACACACACACACACACACACACACAATGAAACATGAAGCCAAAGTCTTTCTGTATGTTTTTTAAAAATAAAACTTAAAATATTGATTTTGCTTTAAATCTATGCTGAGGAGCTCGTTTGTTTGTCACAGTATAGACTGTGAAGTTTAGATGAAGTTGCTTTATCTTTTAGAAGAAAGACCCTCGATCGTATTCAACCATTAAAGATGGTTCAGGAAAGACCCACGCGTCCTAGAGATGTAATTTATGTGCGTTGCTACGGTCGTAAACCTTTCACATATCCACGGTACTTTCAGACACAGAGCAGGAAAGACATTTGCAGGCCCTCTGCTTAGCCGTCCCAAAATACCTCCATTTAAAAGCAAAAATATTAAAATGACCGCCTGTACATCTAACAGGCTGTAGTTCTATTTTATATGTTTTGTATTAAAAGTACTTACTTTTGTATTTAAATCATTATTTAAAACAATATATTTAACCGACAGTATCCCCCCAACGTGTGTTTTCCATCAGTTGTTTGCCCTTCAGCCTTATTACGTAGTGCTTTTCATTTAGCCTACTGTAAGATCCCTTTACAATAGTGTAATGAAAGTTAACTTTTCTTAAAGTTTATAGTTGTATTTTACTGTATCCCCATCCTTCTATCCTGTAGATTGTATGCGTACTGTAAGATAACAAATATACATCTTGCTTAAAGTCACTAAAATAATTACACCTACAATTTGAAATGTGTTTAAACACATTGTGTGTTTTTTTAAATAACCGATGACCGTCATCGTCTCTTCATATAATTTATCCACCCGAGTGCTTTTCTCACACGAGTAGAAAACTCTTTCTCTTTTGGATGTGTTTGGCAGAAACATAATTTCTACATCAGAAATTTTTTTTAAATGTACGCTAAACTTTTCTCATTCGACAGAAATACTATTTTCAAATTATTTACCCGGCCTATAACACTCGGTGTAAATGTTCTTACCTAGAACAGAAAACATACACTTTGACTGTTTTGTAGATGCCAACAGATCATGTCAAGGTTGTTTCACTAAGAATCACAATTCACAGTTTTTGTAAATCACATTTGTCTTACACCTCGAGATTCGAGGTCCGTTCACAATTTGTTTGTCGGATCCTACGTTTTTATGCGATCTTTGTGCGGCGTCATCGTAATAGGAATAAATGAAAATTAAGAAATTAAGTAACAGTTTTTTCTCTTTGAGATATTTCTTTTAGCTCAACTTTGTGTCTGTCCAAAAGTGTGATCGCATGAAGCATCGAAGCAAAAATGAAGTCTAGCTGTTTTACACTTAAAACTATTACAACTTAAACAAATCAAACGGTACACTCGTTAAAGTTTCCACACTCTTGTGAGATACATTTTATCCATAACCTTTTGTGTATTCGAGCGACCAAACCACTAAGAAAGAAAACTAACGTTTACAACGCATATAGAATTCAGAATACAATTGTTAAAGTATTTATTTTTTGTTAACTGTTGATTTGTAAATGATATTTTTATTACTCCGTTAGATTTAGTCATCGTGTTCGGATAGCCGATGACGCAAATCACATTTTGTTTTAAGAATCCTGTAAGTCCATGCCAACTCTCGCGCGGGGTGAGCGCATTCTATTCATTTAAGAAAAATGATTAAACATTTCCCCCGAACATTTTTTATTATTTTGACAAAACACAACACAATCAGTTCCTACGGCCATCTTCTTCCATTCAAATAAAGCAACATCTCCGGTGTACGCGTGTATGTGCTAAACATCTTTGCTTCTCCACTTTTCCAGATTTGTTAGATGGGCTACCGTTGTAATACAAACACATTTGAGAACTACGACGTTCTCACTTTTGTAACGGTTAGAGAAAAATACCGTACACACTTTTGCATTTCATAATTCAGTGATTTTAGCTGTAATGGTCACATAAGACAAAAATTGTCAATGTGTGACTCGTAAACATGTATAATTTTATTTATTTATTTTTACCAGAGATAGTCGACCGATCTGTTGACACGTTGTTTTGCAGTTTTCTGATGAAGAGTTTTCTCTGACTGCGGTCAAACATACACTGCCTGTTCATAGGAATTTTACAGCATGACAATATCGCCCCCAACATCGAGAGCTCTTGTTCATATAGCCGATGACCGCATTCACATTGTTTCAGCATTTGCCAATTGACATGGTCGTAAGCATTATCATCTACCGTACGCTGAGATTTTTCTGCTTTGGCCACTTTTGACGGATTTGCTAGAGGGACTATGTCGCCTCGTTGTAACGTGATTACCTTTAAGATCCATAAGATTGCACTACATTCACCTGAAAAGGTTATAGATATAGTCTTTTATACAGGAAATGTGTATCAGAATAACAATTACCTAATAGTGAAATCCACTCTTCTAAACTATTGTGAAAACTTTTAATGTTGATCCGGCCCACCAGCCGTGTATCTTTTTCATTGTTTTTTAGATAAAGACTATTCTCAGAGTTTGGTCAAACAGACAAAACGTGAACAAAATAGAGTACAAGATGATTAAACGATTGTCAAGAGAGTGTTTAAACTGAGATTGTGATGCACTTTAGAGCTTTTTCTGGTCTACCTGTGTCACAATGACAAATAATAGCCACTACCTCGACTTTTAAAATGAGCCTTACCATCTTCTGTTATGACTCTTATACTTAATACAAACCCATCTACTACACTAAAGTTAGACATTAAAAGTCATGGATGTCATGGATGCGGTATTTTCATCGTATGCATCTCTAAACAGTACTTCAATAAATAAACCGCTGTTGATAAGTCGTTCATTTTGAGTGAGAGGCGGGATGATTTTGACCGTTTTAGTCATTCGTCGTGCTTAAGGTCTGATCCGGGAAACCGCACTACGACTGGAACTGCGCTGTCACGTCTAAAAAAAACCGCTCGTCTTTAAGAAAACCGCGAGGCGAGCAGTTTCTGACAGCTATCAATTCACTTCATTTTTTTTTCACCACCACAAATATTTTGTTTAGCATACATATTAGTTTTAGTCAGTTACATAGGTGTCACGCATGAAGTTTATAGTTATTTTAAATAATTATGATAGAGTTACAGGTTTAGGTTAGTGGGGTGCCTGTAAGCGGTGACAACTTCGAGTATCGGAGACAACGGTGTTACTCAAACAGCCCATATCTTTATCTTTTAACAAAAACTGTCGTATTACGCGTTACTAAGGCAAAATCTGTAACAGCGTTCATTAATATGTTGAAATGAAAATAAACATACAAAACTTTATAATGACCATGAGTCGAATATAGCCTAACACCGCATTGACAAATGTTTGTTCTAACGCTTTCGCCCAAAATTTGCGAGATTTCTTAACGGACGCTAGAGCGAACTGTAAACCACACACTTCCTCATCGCATTACGCTAAGAAACTGCACATGGTTAAAGCTATTACACCATAAACTGTCTAAAGTTGTTAATGTACAAGCACAGTAAACTATTTCTACAAAACATATCATTGCACTACTGTTTTTGCATATAATACTTCGTTCAACAATACTTTTGCACACTCATTCGACTTTATTTATTACCGCCGTTCTCACGTTCCTGCTGTTCATAATGTATATATAATCCTTCATTGCTCGGTTCATCATGTACATACGATCCCTACATTGCATTCATATTTATATTCTGTATATACTCTGATCAATATCGTATATAGCAACTACACTGTATATTCTTTATATCATAGCTTTACTTACTCTACACTTTTATGTATATAAAACACTATATTCTTGCACTTCTGGTGAGATGCTAACTGCATTTCATTAGCTCTGTACTTGTACTCTGCATAGTGACAATAATGTTGAATCTAATCTAATCTAAACAAGTACAATCGTACGCTTCCAGGACTTTGCTCATTCTTTCTGTTTAAATTAGTTTAAACGGACTTTCGCATTCTTATCTTATTTTCACCAACTAAGCGTAATTCCTAGGCCTCGCGGTTTGTTTTCTAGTTTTGGCCCTCAACCTCTTTGTTCATACGTCGCGATATCTCTGTGAATTTGCTCGATTTCATAAAATATATTTTACGTTATATCATTATACTATCCTAGTTTATATCAGATACAAGTTTGTTTCTTCATATTTCTCGCAAGTCAAAGCCCTAATCAGGGCCCTTCACCCTCCTCCACTTTTTGAGCGCAACACCCACAACCCATTTTTTGGTTGAATGTACAGAAGATCCACCGCTACTTCCTCGTGACTACGGCTAGTCTTTATCCCCTGTGAGCGGCTGACCTCATAAACTCTGCAGTTATCGCAGGTTTTCTTATGATCCGCGAACAAGGGTTTTACAGCGCGGTCGATGGAGTATCTGTCAGTATCTACGTGGACTGACAGAATCGGCTTCAACGATCAAATTTGTCTGAAACTGACGCACTCTCAAATTTTCAAATAATAAGGCTTCGACGGATCTGAACGCTTTGAAAAAAAAAAAAACACTGGATCGTCTTCGATTTAAAAAAAAAACACTGGATCGTAGTGGATTTTAAAGCGCTCGGTTTACGTCTTGGAACAAATTCTGAAAAGGATGTCCGCCACTACCAGCGCTGCTGCGGATGGTCGAGTGGAGTGCGGCTGTGCCGAAGGAAAGATGTGTCCTGTAAAAGCCAACATAGACTCTATGTTTAAACAATGTTACAGAGAGCAAATGATTGATCTGATGCGTAAAATCATAGACGATGCGTCTGATCCGAATCTTGATTGTACGACGGATTCCAAGCGCGTAACAAATCTCAAGAAAGAAATGGACGTTGTAAGAAGACTGAAAAATAATCCGTGGCCCGATTTGACGAGCTTGTATACGACCAGCAAGGCGCCGATTTGTGTAACGACCAGAAAAATTCTGTATGTGACGGCCGAATGTAGCGGCGAGATGTACATTAACGAGACTCTCTGTCTGTGTACGTGCATAACGGATTTGTGTGTGATGTTAGTCGCTAAACATTATGGTTTCGCCATACCTGAAATTATTGAAACCGTCGTTGATTTCATTGTAGAACAAAACTTGAGGGCCTGCCGAGATTTTCTTTTCTGGCTAGATAACTTGTGATGTCATGTCATCCCTATTGTTTGTAAAAACAATTTGATCACTTTCTTCATTACTTCATTGTAAATTCAACACTGTTTTGTTGAAATAAATGTTTGAATCCTTTCACCGGATATTCTTTCTCAGAGTTAATTTTTGGATTTTAATGATTTAGCATACGTCCGAAGAGACTTACAAATGAGTGTACATTCGCGGATACTCTAACGGGGGTAGAATGGACGGGAGTAGATGTAAGAGAAATATGAAGAAACAAACTTGTATCTGATATAAACTAGGATAGTATAATGATATAACGTAAAATATATTTTATGAAATCGAGCAAATTCACAGAGATATCGCGACGTATGAACAAAGAGGTTGAGGGCCAAAACTAGAAAACAAACCGCGAGGCCTAGGAATTACGCTTAGTTGGTGAAAATAAGATAAGAATGCGAAAGTCCGTTTAAACTAATTTAAACAGAAAGAATGAGCAAAGTCCTGGAAGCGTACGATTGTACTTGTTTAGATTAGATTAGATTCAACATTATTGTCACTATGCAGAGTACAAGTACAGAGCTAATGAAATGCAGTTAGCATCTCACCAGAAGTGCAAGAATATAGTGTTTTATATACATAAAAGTGTAGAGTAAGTAAAGCTATGATATAAAGAATATACAGTGTAGTTGCTATATACGATATTGATCAGAGTATATACAGAATATAAATATGAATGCAATGTAGGGATCGTATGTACATGATGAACCGAGCAATGAAGGATTATATATACATTATGAACAGCAGGAACGTGAGAACGGCGGTAATAAATAAAGTCGAATGAGTGTGCAAAAGTATTGTTGAACGAAGTATTATATGCAAAAACAGTAGTGCAATGATATGTTTTGTAGAAATAGTTTACTGTGCTTGTACATTAACAACTTTAGACAGTTTATGGTGTAATAGCTTTAACCATGTGCAGTTTCTTAGCGTAATGCGATGAGGAAGTGTGTGGTTTACAGTTCGCTCTAGCGTCCGTTAAGAAATCTCGCAAATTTTGGGCGAAAGCGTTAGAACAAACATTTGTCAATGCGGTGTTAGGCTATATTCGACTCATGGTCATTATAAAGTTTTGTATGTTTATTTTCATTTCAACATATTAATGAACGCTGTTACAGATTTTGCCTTAGTAACGCGTAATACGACAGTTTTTGTTAAAAGATAAAGATATGGGCTGTTTGAGTAACACCGTTGTCTCCGATACTCGAAGTTGTCACCGCTTACAGGCACCCCACTAACCTAAACCTGTAACTCTATCATAATTATTTAAAATAACTATAAACTTCATGCGTGACACCTATGTAACTGACTAAAACTAATATGTATGCTAAACAAAATATTTGTGGTGGTGAAAAAAAAATGAAGTGAATTGATAGCTGTCAGAAACTGCTCGCCTCGCGGTTTTCTTAAAGACGAGCGGTTTTTTTTAGACGTGACAGCGCAGTTCCAGTCGTAGTGCGGTTTCCCGGATCAGACCTTAAGCACGACGAATGACTAAAACGGTCAAAATCATCCCGCCTCTCACTCAAAATGAACGACTTATCAACAGCGGTTTATTTATTGAAGTACTGTTTAGAGATGCATACGATGAAAATACCGCATCCATGACATCCATGACTTTTAATGTCTAACTTTAGTGTAGTAGATGGGTTTGTATTAAGTATAAGAGTCATAACAGAAGATGGTAAGGCTCATTTTAAAAGTCGAGGTAGTGGCTATTATTTGTCATTGTGACACAGGTAGACCAGAAAAAGCTCTAAAGTGCATCACAATCTCAGTTTAAACACTCTCTTGACAATCGTTTAATCATCTTGTACTCTATTTTGTTCACGTTTTGTCTGTTTGACCAAACTCTGAGAATAGTCTTTATCTAAAAAACAATGAAAAAGATACACGGCTGGTGGGCCGGATCAACATTAAAAGTTTTCACAATAGTTTAGAAGAGTGGATTTCACTATTAGGTAATTGTTATTCTGATACACATTTCCTGTATAAAAGACTATATCTATAACCTTTTCAGGTGAATGTAGTGCAATCTTATGGATCTTAAAGGTAATCACGTTACAACGAGGCGACATAGTCCCTCTAGCAAATCCGTCAAAAGTGGCCAAAGCAGAAAAATCTCAGCGTACGGTAGATGATAATGCTTACGACCATGTCAATTGGCAAATGCTGAAACAATGTGAATGCGGTCATCGGCTATATGAACAAGAGCTCTCGATGTTGGGGGCGATATTGTCATGCTGTAAAATTCCTATGAACAGGCAGTGTATGTTTGACCGCAGTCAGAGAAAACTCTTCATCAGAAAACTGCAAAACAACGTGTCAACAGATCGGTCGACTATCTCTGGTAAAAATAAATAAATAAAATTATACATGTTTACGAGTCACACATTGACAATTTTTGTCTTATGTGACCATTACAGCTAAAATCACTGAATTATGAAATGCAAAAGTGTGTACGGTATTTTTCTCTAACCGTTACAAAAGTGAGAACGTCGTAGTTCTCAAATGTGTTTGTATTACAACGGTAGCCCATCTAACAAATCTGGAAAAGTGGAGAAGCAAAGATGTTTAGCACATACACGCGTACACCGGAGATGTTGCTTTATTTGAATCGAAGAAGATGGCCGTAGGAACTGATTGTGTTGTGTTTTGTCAAAATAATAAAAAATGTTCGGGGGAAATGTTTAATCATTTTTCTTAAATGAATAGAATGCGCTCACCCCGCGCGAGAGTTGGCATGGACTTACAGGATTCTTAAAACAAAATGTGATTTGCGTCATCGGCTATCCGAACACGATGACTAAATCTAACGGAGTAATAAAAATATCATTTACAAATCAACAGTTAACAAAAAATAAATACTTTAACAATTGTATTCTGAATTCTATATGCGTTGTAAACGTTAGTTTTCTTTCTTAGTGGTTTGGTCGCTCGAATACACAAAAGGTTATGGATAAAATGTATCTCACAAGAGTGTGGAAACTTTAACGAGTGTACCGTTTGATTTGTTTAAGTTGTAATAGTTTTAAGTGTAAAACAGCTAGACTTCATTTTTGCTTCGATGCTTCATGCGATCACACTTTTGGACAGACACAAAGTTGAGCTAAAAGAAATATCTCAAAGAGAAAAAACTGTTACTTAATTTCTTAATTTTCATTTATTCCTATTACGATGACGCCGCACAAAGATCGCATAAAAACGTAGGATCCGACAAACAAATTGTGAACGGACCTCGAATCTCGAGGTGTAAGACAAATGTGATTTACAAAAACTGTGAATTGTGATTCTTAGTGAAACAACCTTGACATGATCTGTTGGCATCTACAAAACAGTCAAAGTGTATGTTTTCTGTTCTAGGTAAGAACATTTACACCGAGTGTTATAGGCCGGGTAAATAATTTGAAAATAGTATTTCTGTCGAATGAGAAAAGTTTAGCGTACATTTAAAAAAAATTTCTGATGTAGAAATTATGTTTCTGCCAAACACATCCAAAAGAGAAAGAGTTTTCTACTCGTGTGAGAAAAGCACTCGGGTGGATAAATTATATGAAGAGACGATGACGGTCATCGGTTATTTAAAAAAACACACAATGTGTTTAAACACATTTCAAATTGTAGGTGTAATTATTTTAGTGACTTTAAGCAAGATGTATATTTGTTATCTTACAGTACGCATACAATCTACAGGATAGAAGGATGGGGATACAGTAAAATACAACTATAAACTTTAAGAAAAGTTAACTTTCATTACACTATTGTAAAGGGATCTTACAGTAGGCTAAATGAAAAGCACTACGTAATAAGGCTGAAGGGCAAACAACTGATGGAAAACACACGTTGGGGGGATACTGTCGGTTAAATATATTGTTTTAAATAATGATTTAAATACAAAAGTAAGTACTTTTAATACAAAACATATAAAATAGAACTACAGCCTGTTAGATGTACAGGCGGTCATTTTAATATTTTTGCTTTTAAATGGAGGTATTTTGGGACGGCTAAGCAGAGGGCCTGCAAATGTCTTTCCTGCTCTGTGTCTGAAAGTACCGTGGATATGTGAAAGGTTTACGACCGTAGCAACGCACATAAATTACATCTCTAGGACGCGTGGGTCTTTCCTGAACCATCTTTAATGGTTGAATACGATCGAGGGTCTTTCTTCTAAAAGATAAAGCAACTTCATCTAAACTTCACAGTCTATACTGTGACAAACAAACGAGCTCCTCAGCATAGATTTAAAGCAAAATCAATATTTTAAGTTTTATTTTTAAAAAACATACAGAAAGACTTTGGCTTCATGTTTCATTGTGTGTGTGTGTGTGTGTGTGTGTGTGTGTGTGTGTGTGTGTGTGTGAGAGAGAGAGAGAGAGAGAGGGAGAGGGAAAGGGAGAGAGAAAGAGAGTGTGTGTGTGTGAGAGAGAGAGAGAGATAGAGAGAGAGAGAGAGAGAGTGTGTGTGTGAGAGAGAGAGGGGGGAGAGTGTGTGGGTGTGAGGGAGAGAGAGAGAGAGAGAGATGGTATGAAAACTTTGAAGATGGTGCTAAAAATAAGAACTTTAAAGAATCTAAAGTGATTAATGCATGACGCATCTAATATAATATAATCATATATATGATATATGATATAATATGATATAAATAATTTTTTATTATATAATATTATATAAAAATATAAAATATTTTAGGTAATATATATCATCATTTTGTTGAATTAAGAATCAACGGACATCAGATGTACTGGGGGTACTGATTATTAAAAAACATTACATTAATGTTAGCTTTGAAATAATGTACACCATTGACTTAGATCATGCGGTCTGGAACTCCACCCTCGCCTGCGCGGGGTGTGTGTGAAGCAGCCCCCCGGGTCTCACATACATTTCACTACGAGGACCTGTGAGATTCTGTTTATGATTTAATCATTTTTATTTTATTTTTTAAGTCTTATTGTTTTATTTTGGGGATATTTCATTCATGTTTGGACATCTCTCACCGGTCTAAAACTGTAAGGGATAATTTTTTATATGTATCATCAGAAATGTTTATTGTATATACTATGCTATCACATTTAAAATAAGTTATCTTTTTTTAAAAAGAAGAGTATGGTGTGTTTTATAAGTTTGATTAACTTAAATGTTGAATACTTTTTTTTGTTTAATGAATTGCTTTAGGATGATGATGTCATTATATAATTATTTATTTCCATATTCTTTAACCCCTGGAGTCTGAGTGGGTTTTGGGGACTGGAGATATTTTGGCAGTCCTCAGACGTTGGTGTTTTTCATTATCCTAAAACGTATTAGTGGCTAAAAGTCTGAATATCCATAATATGTGATCAGCATGATTGTACATGTCTGTAATTTTGAGAAGGCTGCGTTTATGATTAGTTTCTGTTTAAAATATGTTTAAAACGTGTTTGTATAAGTATTGATTGAATACATGATTTAAAAAATGTATGATAAAATTATTTGTTTTGGTTTAGTAACATGTCTTGTTACTGCGATGTGGTTTATAAAAACGATGAATACTTGTTTAAAATGTATGTTCCGGTTTAGTAACATGCCGTCATATATAATTTAATATTGTTTAAAATAGAGATAAGTCTCTTTTTAACTTGATATGTCCACGCGTATGTCCGCTTGTTTATATGGTTTATCAGAATACAAATTTGTATAGCGCCGTGGATATTATAGTGATATAACAAGGTACGTGTGGCTTATGATGAAATTTATAGGCTAGTCATAATTCAGATCGCTTAAAAGTGTACGTGCATGCACCATTTTATTGTATGGTGGTACTGTAGGTGTACGGTTAAAATAAATAATTAAACAGCTTTTTGAAAAAGATATGATATAAAGATGGATATAAAAGGTTTTAAATATAATATAGAAAATGTCTTGCAACAAATAATGTGAAATGAATTTAACTGAATTGTGTCAATGACACGTCCGGGTTCCTCAATAGACCATATTCTTCATTCTGTTCAGTTATTATATTTTTTCCCCGATCCTGGTAAAATGTATATTTTTAGTGATGAACAAAACTAATGTAAATGTTTTGTTTTATATTGTTTGTGAATGTATAATGTGTTTATATTCATTAAAAGAAGAAAATAAGACTTGGAGACGAATGTGTGTACACAGGCATTAGAGGGAGAGAGAGGGAGAGAGAGAGGGGTACAAGAGATGCTAGCCGCTCGCCCACCGTAATTCATAGATGCACCGGTCAGAAAACTGTCAAAAACATGGTACTCCCGCGTGAGATACGTTAGTTTTAATTAAAAAATGGCTTTGAAGATATTATGATTTTGTAGTAAATTCCGACGAGTGTGCACTGTGGCGTGCAAACGCAGACAGTGGGGACACAGAGGGTCAGGATCAAAGGTGTGTGAAATACCTCCTTTCTGCTCTCTAAAAAAAAAAGGAAAAAAGATCTTGTTTTATCTGAAACAGTCGGTTTCAGTATATTTTTTTTATACAGTTTAATTTATAACCTTTTTTTAAAAGAACAGAATGTTTTTCAACCTTAGTTAAATTGTTTTTAGATTATATATATTATATAAATGTGAAATAATTAAAATGTGTTTTAGATTATATAAATTATAAAATGTTTTATATATATATAAATGTGAAATAATTAAAATGTGTTTTCAATCTTTAATTGTTTGAGATTATATAAATTATAGAATGTTTTATATATATATAAAATGTAGAACACACCGATCCCATTTATACACCGCTCATATACGTAATGGGAGGGGGGAGAAGCCGTATATCCACACACACACACACACACACACACACATAACCGTATAATTGTGATAAACTTCAAACAAGCTAACTGACACAAACTTCAAACAAACTAACGGTCAATAGGGTAAAACTTTCTGTCAAAACCGCATGATCGATGCGTGAGGAGTCTTTCATATACCGTTTTAATTTAGAACTAACAGGTCAATAGGGTAAAACTTTCTGTCAAAACCGCATGATCGATGCGTGAGGAGTCTTTCATCTTACGTTTAAACTAGCCGTCAAAACCATGATTTAGAACTAATTAGGTCAATAGGGTAAAACTTTCTGTCAAAAGCACATGATCGATGCGGGGGAAGGTCATAGGTTAACCCTTGATCTCATTTGTTCCGCCCATCCATCATAAGGTTACCGGAAGTTCAACCTGTCAAAAGGTCAAAGGTCAAAGTCATAAATCATCATGATAGGTAGTGCAGTATATTAACTACTTAAGCTTTAAACCCATTAGTAATTAAGTTGTCAATGTTTCTACAGCGGATTTACACGACAGTGTCACAAGTTGCCTTACTTCGGTAAGTTTTGTTGTGCTTGTTGCAAACTGTTAAATTTTGTGTTTTCTGATCCTAAGCTTATTCTTTAACTGCAGATAGTGCTCTGAGATAGTTTTTGACCTCACACTCAAATGGTAATGAAGAACAGAACAGAACAGAACAGCCACACAATCTGCATTATGAGACATACGGCCAAATCAAGTTTTTTATTATTCTTGACATCCATGAAGAAAAGTCATGTGGGTTTGGAACAACAAAGGTAAACAAGTAAATGGTGACACAATTTTTTTTTCTTTTTTTTTGGATGAATGAATGCTTTAATTCTACTGATTATTAATTTTCAGTTATTTGTGCTATGTCACTTCTAAAAATTTGTCCTTATATGAACTGTCTTTTGCTCATTTCAGCAAACAAAAAGATGCAAGACTGCAAACTTTCCATTACTCCTGTGTACTGATAATCCTGTTTCCACCCAGTCCCAGGAGCTTTTTCTGTGTTAACCTTCTTCACTAAAATGTGTTAAAACTGCTTGATTATTGACCAGTAATGCTAGGAGATTGTATATATACAATAGGAATTTTGTTATTTACTACTTTTTTCTGATTATATTAAACCTGGAAAATATTGGAGAAGATCAATTAAGTTTTCAGGAGCACATTACTGTGATAAATGCTCAACTATGTAAAAGACATAGTTTTTTTCCCCTTAACACAACCATTAGTTGCTTGGTTTGTTGAACTCTAATAAATCTATTTACACCATGGTTTGTCTGAATATTTGATTCTGATTGGCTAAAAGGTGTGCATTAAAATAATTTGATTCACAGGTAGTTCCAGTCTAATTACAATTAAAGTTTAATGTGCTGCTGCAGTGACATACATGCAAACAAAACACTCTGATCTGAATGTGAATCTGTAATTACAATTCTTTATGAGTGATATTAATATTAATTTGTAGATTTGAAGTGATGTTCTGAAATGTTGATCTGAATTTTAATCTATGTATTCACATTCTTTATGAGTGATATAAATATGAATTTGTAGATTTGAAGTACCTCTATATCTGTATATTTCCGTTGTGAGTTATATGAATATGGATTTGTAGTTTTGAGTTACTTGATGTTGTTCTAACCCTGATCGGAATTTAGATGAATCTGTATATTTGCATTATTTATTAGTGATAGATTAATGTAATTTTATAATGGACTTATTTTGTAATATGTAGATGTAGGTGAAACTTTATTTTCATTATTTATGAGATTTCTTAAATGGTTGGTGTTTTAATGTTGATTTGTACATTTAAAGCCTTGAATATTTGAAATGACATTATTTCAGTAATAGTAATTATGTTTGTTAATATAAATAAATGACTAGTTCTATGCACTTTGGGTGAGCTTTTTTCAGTATTCATGGGTGACTTTTTTATGTGAATTACATTTTTACATTTTAGGGTCTTGATGTTTGTCAATTATATGAAATATTTAATCCGGAATGGACCCCTAAAAGGTTCCATATAAAACCTTTTTGGTTACAAAGAACCCTAAATATATATAGAACCTTTTAGGGGTTCCAAATACGTAGCGCCTGATAGAACTATATAGAACCTTTTCTTCTAAGAGTGTGTAAAGACCTCGATCCTCCCTCACCAGCTTGAGTTGGAGCACAAACACAGAACAGGTTTGTCTACAGACCACTACAGTGCACACACACACACACAGACACTTTTACACATAACACATCAAAAAATGTTTAATAATAATAATAATAATAATATATATATATATATATATATATATATATATATATATATATATATATATATATATATATATAAAATAAAAAAATATTATGAAAATATATATTGTATATAATATAATGTTTGGAAAATATACAATACAATATAATGAAAATCTAAATCTGATTCTTAATAAACATGCACATTTTTATTATTAATAAATACATACATAAATACAAGAAAATATAATATTAGTTTATATAAACATAATACAATAATTATTTATAATAATAATAATAATAATTTTAATAAGATAATTATAACAAATTTGCTCAAAATAATATTTTAGTAATAATAATAATAATAATAATAATACAATTAAATAATGGATTAAACCGTTTCTTCCCCTGCGTACAGAGTCTGTAACTGTAGCTGTACCGGCGGCCTCTGGCGGCGGGAGAATGAACTGCTGACTGTATTTTATAATTTAGGAGGGATTTGCGTCATTTCCTCCAAGTCGTCCTTCACCGAGCCGCTGCTGTAACTCGTGACTGTCAGAAACATCATGGCGTGAGTTTATTAATCCTCATAAACTTACAGAAACAACAGCAGACATGTGGAGGATTCAGAGTTTGGTGGGCAGAGGTGAGCTGCGATGCATTAATACACTGTTACATCCGAACAGATACACTGATACATTAATACACTGTTACATCCGAACAGATTCACTGATACATTAATGCACCGATAAATCCGAATAGATACATTAATACACCGATCCAAACAGATACACTGATACATTAATATAGTGATAGATACACTGATACATTAATACACCGATACATCCAAACAGATACATTAATATAGTGATAGATACACTGATACATTAATATAGTGATAGATACACTGATACATTAATATAGTGATAGATACACTGATACATTAATATAGTGATAGATACACTGATACATTAATATAGTGATAGATACACTGATACATTAATATAGTGATAGATACATTGATACATTAACACACCGATACATCCGAACAGATACATTAATATAGTGATAGATACACTGATACATTAATATAGTGATAGATACACTGATACATTAATATAGTGATAGATACATTGATACATTAACACACCGATACATCCGAACAGATACATTGATACAGAGATACATTGTTGTGATGTTTCACTGTACGCGACTGTGTGGCAAGTATCATTACGAGGAGAAGGACTTTAGTTGAATATTTGAATAAAACTCATATTTTAATAAGTCTGAAGATAGTTTTGGTTTCAGTTTTTGAACATCGATGCAGAGTGACACAAGAAGAAGGATATCACTGGAATCACTTTAGAAACAAAAAAAGAAAAGAAAAAAGAAAAGCCAATCAGAATCCACCAAACTTCGAAAAGAGCGCAATTATTTAAAGCGCACGCGCTTGTAAAAACAGAACGTTGTTGTGATAACTACAACTATAGAGTCTTAATAATTGTTTTTATTCGAATAAAAAAGTGATTTCAGCACTTCAACTACACTTTAAAGCGGCACACGACAAAACTGTTCGCACTGGTCATGCGTTATAAGGCCCGTTCACACCAAGAACCATATCTACTGTATAACGATAACTAAATTAGCTTCCACACCAACAACAACAGCTATAAACATAGGCTAACTATAACAATAATTACTTTAGAATCCACACAAACTGACCAAAACATTGTTCGTTATAAGCGGGCTTCAGTTACAAATATAAGGCGCTTTTAAATGTGCGCGCTTTAAAGTCAGGTGGATTCTGATTGGCTGTTGATGTTTTTATCGTTCATCAGAAAGGATGGGCGGTACCACTTATTTTGTTTTCGATACGATACCAATACCTTATCTTCGATACAGATAACTTTAAACGGAACTTTTATGTAATGTATTTAAATATTAAAGTATGATGCCCATTTAACTTTCTATTTACAACGCATTTTATCATTCAATACAATTAATTTAAACTTATTAGGTTATATTTTTGTTTGCAACTGTAGTGGTATCCATGGAACCATGGAACTCTGTGTTATGGTTATAGTTGTGGACTCGTGCAATTATTTAAAGCTTTATAAAAACTGTGTTTATGCTGTCTCAGAAGCTTTTTTATGAAAACGTTAATACTAAGTAACATAGTTTTTTTTAAGTAATAAGTTTGCAAGATTGTTTGCAAGATTGTTTCAACAAAATGACATTGCCTTTAATAAACAGAATGTTATTGTCCGTTTGTTTGGATGCTAATATAGTTATTGTTATAATTACGCTTATAGTTGTTGTTTTCGGTGTGGAGGCTAATATAGTTATCATTGTAACTATATTAACGATACACAAACATGACGGTTCGATATGTACTTCAGTTTTGATGTCACGGTTTGGTATGTTTTCATTACAGCACACATAAAAACTACACATACAATTGCTTTTTTATATTAAACCATGGTTTACTGAAAACAATTATCTTTCTTTAAATAAATAAATACCTCAGCTCATGCTATTAACTAAACTATAGCCAGTACATTTCTATAAGGTTACAAACTGAATAGTCAATTACTATAGATTTTTAAAATATAGTAGCCAACACTCAAATTACAAAATTGTATGCAAATATTTAAATTTCACATAATGCAGTTTTAAACTTACTTCTAAATCTAATTATAAAATGTATATTTGCCATTGAAATATAATCATTTACACAGTGTCTGTCATAAACTGTTTCATAACAGATTTATTTAAACATACATTAAGATCACTAAAAGGTAAAGTGAAATGTAATGAGTTTATAGTACAGTAATTCTTGAAATTATATTCTCTAGATTTCATTTATAGAGTTGTGGACAGTGATAACTTTCCTGAGCTGAATGAAAGTTTGTTTACATGGTGTTTAATTTTTGTGTCCTTTTTTGTTTCATTTTGTTTTATTTTTGTTTCATTTTTTGTTTAGTTTTTTTTTTTCCTTTTGTTTTAGTTTTTGTTTCATTTTGTTTAAATGGTGTTTCATTTTTGTTTCCATGATGTGTCATGTCTTTCTGTGGTTGAAACACTGATTGAGCGATTACATGAGGCATGAATAAATGTATTAAAGAGCAAGTGATGATCGTGGAGGCATTTTTACAAAGATCCGTTGCGCCACAACCAGAGCATAAAAGCAGCATTATTTGTTAGAATTTCCTGAAAAAAATTGTTTCTTATCAAAAGTAACTGGAAGTTTCATTTGTTTCATTTCATCAAATGTTGCATTTGTCGGGTTCTGAAAACTCACCGGTGTTTTCCTCGTGACCCCGCAGTGTTGAGCCGTTGCCATGGAAACGCCCAGCTGCGGCTCTCGCAGGGTCATCACGTGGAGGACGAGGTCATCAACTCCAGCATCCTGACCGGCGGACGACACGCGTCTGACAGCAGCAGGTACTGGACCGCACGAGTGACCTCTGACCCCTGACCCCTGAGCTGAACTAACTGTCCCTCTGTCCCTCAGCTCTCACAGTTCTCACGATCAGAAGAAGAAGAGGACGTCTCAGTTCTGCTACACTGGTCTGCCCAGATACACCACTCTCGATGCAGTGGGATGGGTAATTCACTGATAACTCTACTGTTTATCACATGTCATCTCTGTGGTGTGTTTATAATAACTGGTGTGTGTGTGTGTGTGTGTGTGTGCAGGGCGCCGCTGCGGTTCTCTTCATGCAGCTCTGTCGCAGGGTTCACTCTCGGCTGTCCTCACACACGGATCAGAACCCTGGACCGGCTCAGATACAGAAATGCTCCTACAAAGTCCTGATTGACATCTGTGAGTCCTGCTGTCAATCATACAACATTTCAACCAATCAGAGATCAGTCAGTCTCTGGCTCAGATTAAGCCTGGAGCACAAAACCAGTCTCAAGTGTCAGTTTTTCCAAATTGAGATTTATGCATCATCTGAAAGCTGAATAAATCATCTTTGCATTGATGTGTGGTTTGTTAGGAGGACAATATTTGAAAATCTGGAATCTGAGGGAGCAAAAAAATCTAAATATTCACAAAATCATCTTTAAATTTGTCCAAATGAAGTTCTTAGCAATGCATATTACTAATCAAAAATTACATTTTGATATATTTATGGTAGGAAATTTACAAAATATCTTCATTGAACATGATCTAATAAAACAATAAGCGGTTTGTCTCTCAGTGTCCAGGCCCAATGCTTTATCCAGCGGTGTGGCAGTCAAATGCCTGCAGGGGGCGCTGCAGACCCCCGACAGCGGCTCCAGTGACCGTAGTCAAGGCAACAGTGATGGAGCTGTGACCTCTGACCTGCAGACGGCGCACAGCTCTGATGACCAGCAGGAGGAGCCGGCGAACGGCGCGCCACACGGCGGTCAGAAAAACTGTTTTATATTGTTTTACATAAATATGCATTTTATATTTGTTGTTGTTCTTATTCTGTATTTCACACATTCTGAACCGAACTGTGCCTCGCTCTTTTTGCATTGTGTTTGACGACAGTTGAAATACATGCAATAAAAAGTGCATTTGCAGACTCGTACGGTATAGATGTGAAGTGTTAACGCTTCATTCTTGATTTTCTTACAGATGAAACTCTTTTTCCTGAACAACTGAAATCAGAGGTAACAGATTTAGACCGAAAAACTGTTTGTCCTTTGAATCAAACTTGATCTGAATTGATCTGACGATTGTCTTTTGTAATGTTGTTTTATAGCTGAAATTGAATTAGTTCTGTTGTGGAACTGATCTGGATCCAAATCATCGAAATTAAAAAAATTACTTCACGCTCAATATTTTGGTCTCGTTTTCTATAAAATTCTTCAAGGTTTTGCCTTTCTCTTTGAATTAAGTTTTTCTTGTTTTACGCAAAAACCTAAATGTTTCTTGTAAAGACAAGACCAAAATACTGAGTAAAACTATAATTTTTGAAGGGTTTACAGCTAATATTTAATTTGTTTCAGATTGTGCAGCAATAACACTATTATTTACGTGTTTATAACTGGTCAGCTGCTTTGAATCAGTCTGTATGGTATAAAGCAGTATATAAATAGATTAGTCAGTGGTGTGTTTCCTGCAGGAAGGTGTTTCTCTGGACGCAGCAGCACAGAATCTGCGGCACGTGGCAGACCGCAGCGTTCCTGTTGTCCTCAACATCATCGGTAATGACGAGCTCATTCACTCAGAGCATCGCTGTGTGATGTGAACATGCGTCTGAACCAGTTCTGCTCGCTGTGTTTCAGGTCTGGAGAGCGCGAGAGCCGGCGACTACGAGACGGCCTTCTCCTGTTTCCTGACCGCGGCGCAGCACGACTACAGCAAAGCTCAGTTTAACCTGGGAGTGTGTTACGAGAAGGGACGAGGAGTGCAGGCGGACCTCAGCAAGGTGCTGGGATTTCCCCTTAGTTATATAGAAGCATGCATTTTGCATGTTTTAAAATATTTGTATATTTGCATGCTTTATTTTAATTGCATTCTATAATGTTTCAGATGATTAAAAAAAAAACTTGCATACCATGAAATCCAGTATCATTTAAAAGAACAATAATAAAAAGGCATTTTATCTGTATTTGTCTTACAGATATCTCTATTTTCTAACCTGAGAAATATGAAAAATTTCTGCATTTTAAAGTACATTCATAACACATGCAACTCACCAAACATATTCATAACTTTTATTGAGACTCGTTTATGAATCTCGTCAACAAAAGATGCAAAAACAAAAGCTCTGTTTTAATATTTGAAATTAAAGACATTTTTAAAGACGCGAGTATTATTATTGTAATTTACTGTTGTTCTGACAAATAAATATTTAAATATGATATACAAATTAAAAATAATGTATTTTTTATTATTATTATAATATTGTTTGGAGGAGGGCTTAAACAAAATATTTTTTTAAATAAATGAGTATTATTATTATTTATTAAATGCTTATTAAATTATACAGTATTGTAGCATTGATTTAAATAGTTATAGAATTTTTACAATTTAAACAAAATTTAAATCATCATTATTATTATTATTATATTATATGTACATACTTACACATTTACACTCATATACTATATTTAATGGAAAAAAATGTTGCCCCTCAGTTCCACAGGTGTATTGGTTTGATTTAGATTTTGTTTTAAACAGTAATAGTGATATTAATAGTTACTTCTGTCTTTAATATCTTCTGTTGTCTGTCAGGCGGTGCATCACTACAGACGCGCTGCAGTCGCTGGTCACCGTCAGGCTCAGTATCGCTGCGCTAAACTCCTCCTGAACAGCAGAGGGCAGCAGAGCTCAGAGACAGACACCACAGCGGCGCTCAACTTCCTGCAGACGGCTGCCGACGCCGGACTCACTGAGGTACACGTGCAATTTAATATATATATATATATTATATTATATATATATATCATCTAATATATATATTAGATATAAAAGAAATATAAATATAAATAGGTCCTATGTGTCTGTCTCCAGGCTCAGGTGTATCTGGGTGTGGTTTTGTCTCAGCGTCCGGACTGTGATGAGGAGAAGTGTGTTCATTATTTCAGGATGGCGGCTGAGAGCGGGGTAACGCTCCTCTCCTCTTCATATTCTCAAACGCTTTCAATGTTTTAGACGAGATCTGAAGATGCTGTGTTGACGTGCAGGACACCGCGGCGCTCGTGTGTCTGGCTCAGTGCTACGAGACGGGGTTCGGGGTGTCTCCGTGTGTCCAGACCGCCCTCAGTCTCTATCATCAGGCAGCGGCCAGAGGAAACCAGCAGGCCAGAGACGCTCTGAGAGACCGACACAGCCGAGACGGTCAGACACACACACACACACACACACTCACTTTTTACAAATATAACTTTTTTTTTTTTTTTTAAATCTGCTTTTGATTTATAACTCTCTCTCTCTCTCTTTAGTGCTGCGCTCGATCCGATCGGCTCCTTGCTTCTCTGTGATTGGCCAGCTGAATCTCGACTCCATGTTTTCTCAAGAGAAGCCCCGCCCACATCAGCGATCTGCCAGCCAATCACAGCCGCTCCCTCATTCCTGGAGCACAGGAAGTCTGTGTGTGTCGCTTCAGATGCTCAGTGCTGAAAGCAGCCGCAAGGTTTGGACGCTCGGGGTGCGCTAACATGATCAGTTCATCTCTCATCTTATAAACGCATATGTTAAGCAGATTATTATCTGATACAAATGCATGCAGCCATTAGAAACCCACACAGAAACTGTCTGATCTGACCAATGAATGTTCTCAGCCAATCAGAGCAGAGCTGGAGAGTTCCGAGCACAGTGATTGGCTGGTTAGGATCCCATAGATTATACACAAGCTTTGTTTCAGCCACTTTAAATGTATTTTGCCAGTAGAAAGTGTTTGGTTTTGTATATAAATGTGTGTTTGGTTGTGGTCTGAATGTCTGAATCCAGTGGAAAGAGTGTTTTTATTGAGCGTGTAGAAAGGGATGTGCCAGGGTAAGCTTATCTTCATATTTTTTGTGTATTATTGTATCTTGAGGAGGTCACATTGTGTCATTTTCTTGTTTTCTGTGCTATTCGGACACATTGTTTACGTGGTTATATTAAAACAGTAAGCTCACATATTCATTCAGAAGCAGAAAAATGATTGGTTATCAAGAATTAACAACAAAACCATGTGATCAGCACTGTTTTACTATTAAATTAATCCCATGTGCCAAAGGTTTAATTAAAATGTGCCTTAATCAGATGTGCAGTTCATGGAAAGCCAGTAGTATTTTGTTTTGAGCCTCCATATCAGAGCCAACTTTGTGTTGTGTTTGTATGTTTAGGATTCTGAGGTTTACAGAAAGTCATTTCACCCTAAAGCACTGTCTAAACTACAATAAAGACTGTTTTTATCATGGTGTTTGATTAATATGTGCAAACAACATTTCTGGAAATATGGTTAGACATTTATGTTTACTTCTTTAAACAAGTGTTTGGATTCTCTGTTTTAATTTATTTATTAATAGATTTTTCTGATGGCACTAGCTAATATTTGATTATTTTGATTATATTGATAATTATTAATATTTGATATACGTTTTCATAACGTTAAGTAAACGTTCAGAGCTCGACATTCTCAACATGTCCTTTTAATCTTATCTGTACTTGAACATTGAAAAACGTTTATGTAACCTTTAAATAACCTTTAATTGCAACAAGAAAACTGGACATTTTAACATACTTTAGTTAAGCTATTAAGTCTTTAATTTTTGTGGTTTTAATTTTAAATAATGTGTGTTTGCATAAATATTTTTTTCAGAATTGATTTACAATATTATGCAGTAATGTACTATTCTGTTGTAAACTTGCATTTTTGCTAGATTTTATTTCAAAATCTTTCTG
This sequence comes from Carassius auratus, assembly GCF_003368295.1. Lineage (NCBI taxonomy): Eukaryota > Metazoa > Chordata > Actinopteri > Cypriniformes > Cyprinidae > Carassius > Carassius auratus. The sequence continues at coordinate 9,500,165 of NC_039281.1, read as the reverse complement.
CGTAGGATAATAATCTAAACAGTTGTATAAATTATCCAAGAGTCTTTTACTATAGTATCCAAAACTATAGTTACAGATTCTTGCATTAAGTGAGGGTTGTTGGTTTTTATTGTTACTATTGTTATTTGAGAGTGTTTATGTTCAGATGTGAAGTGTTCATCAAATAATATACTATAAGTACCACTAATTTATACATTTTAACAACAACAAAACATTTTTGAGCAGGTTTTTGAGCGCTTGCCAAGCCAAAGACCCGCCAAAAGCATGCGATCAGACAGCAAAACGTGAGTCCTTGATGTGTGTTTTCCCATAACAACGATTTGAAACGGAAACCCAGGCGTTTATTAATACTTTAGCCTGCCATAACACGGAGCAAGGCCGTAGCTGGGGTCAGTGGGGACCCGGTGAAGGTTGTACCAGTGGGTCCTGTTTGAAATTGTTTAATTTGTATGTTCGTTCATTTTTATTTATTTGTGCTATTTAAACAATTTTTACGTTTTTTTTTTTTCAAGTTTGGTCAAGTGTCCAGGTACAGAAACCAAATAATTAAATGTAAAATAGCACTGGATAGTCTTCAGTGTAAAAATGAAATATACAATCAAACCAAAATTTATTCAGACACCTTCAACATTTCTCACATTATTACGGTTTTATTTGCTATTGTTTCTAAAATGGATATTAAATATGACAAGAACTTAGAGTTAAACTGTATCAGAACAAATTTGTTTTGATAATGACCTAACTTTGATAGGACTGCATTTAATGCATTTGTATCAATTTTACTATACTAGTAGTTCACTGTATGAAGATTCTTTGGGTATAAAATGTCAAAGTTCGCTTAATTTTGCTATAGCCTACTCACTTACATAAATGTATCATAGTGTCCTATACCTACTAGTAATATATATATTATATATATATATATATATTATATATATATATATATATATATATATATATATATATAAAATTGCAGATGTAAATGCACACATCAAATAGACGTCTCCGAGATGAACGTGTGCTATCAGGGATTCATTTGAGTAAGTTTGGGAGTTCGGAGCATGAATCATATGAGTCAGTTCGGGAGTTCGGTGCGGGTTCGCGCATCATTTGAGTCAGTTCGGGAGATCATAGCGGATTCGCGAATCATTTGAGTCAGTTCGGGAGATCATAGCGGATTCGCGAATCATTTGAGTCAGTTCGGGAGATCATAGCGGATTCGCGAATCATTTGAGTCAGTTCGGGAGATCATAGCGGATTCGCGAATCATTTGAGTCAGTTCGGGAGATCATAGCGGATTCGCGAATCATTTGAGTCAGTTCGGGAGATCATAGCGGATTCGCGAATCATTTGAATCAGTTCGGGAGATCATAGCGGATTCGCGAATCATTTGAGTCAGTTCGGGAGATCATAGCGGATTCGCGAATCATTTGAGTCAGTTCGGGAGATCATAGCGGATTCGCGAATCATTTGAGTCAGTTCGGGAGATCATAGCGGATTCGCGAATCATTTGAGTCAGTTCGGGAGATCATAGCGGATTCGCGAATCATTTGAATCAGTTCATGAGTTCGTAGTGTGTTGATTAGGTTTATGGACTGGTTCCGACTTAGTTGGGATCATCACAGGGCATAGGTAAGAATGCACAAAAGTCCAATCACTGTTTTAATAGTAGGATCAAGCAATCAACATACTTAGGGCCTTGCATGAACATATTAAGGGTGTGTGACTGTGGTTTCTATAATAAAACCGAAATATAAATAATCAGTTTACAGTAATAAATGATATACATTTTACTCAAAAGAATAGACGTGTGAGGATACATAAAATGTAACAATTGACTATAAATAGACACGTGACTATCATAACCACATCTCAATCGAGTGTAATCTTCACAATCCACATAAATATGGCTTAATAACATCTGTAAATTGTAGACACTAAAGTAAACATATGGAAAAATATGAGTTGTTATGATTATTTCACTTATACCGCGCATCGGAAAACACGTGCAAAGATAATGCTCTCAGTCATACCGCTAACATTAGCCTCACAGAAATCCGAAAAACACTCAACATCTGAACGTTTCAACCCATAATACAACAAATAGCAATATAAACAAGATTAAAGACGGTATAAGTGGAAATTAAACCTACTTTCAAAGTTACGCACACTCATCTATGGATTGCTAACACGTGACCAACTGGGCGACAACGTCATCAGAACGCAAAGAACTATGGGTATGTTTGGCCAGTTTACATGGTCTAGCATAGCAGGCTAGTGTTTTGGCATGAAAATAATGAAAAATTAGCGTGAAAAACAGAATATAATCCTACAAAATGCAGCGGGCCAAAGAAAACATTGTCAGACCATACCACCTAAAACTAAATCCTAATGCAAAGATGAGATATGACGAGAAAATAAAGAGAATCAAAGGACTCGATCCTCACGAGCAAAGCGACTGGTCAAGGTAACACCCTCCAGCCCAAAAGAAGGGCATGTGAAAAGGCTGTGTTGTGGTGCTTTTGCAGACAGCCTGAAGAGCTTGATGACATGATGTTTGCTTGTGATAATCAGAACTGTCCTATACAACATACACTACCGTTCATTTAGACTGCGTGGGACTCGGCAGCACCAGCCAGAGAAGAGTCATGTGTCTGTGACTTATCACCCACAACCTACCTCATACATTTCCAGTTTCTCATCATTTCTATCGACTCTTTATAATGTAAATGTATTGTTCTAAATGTATTTACATGTTAAATATGTAAAGAAACTGAAATTAAGTTGGTTGTTACTACTATTTAAGTTATGTAATTGTGTTTGCAACCAAGGAAGACTGATTTTGCACAATTCTTCCTTAATACAGATAAATGAGGCAGAATTTCATTCAATCTTTGTGTATTTTATTTACAGACATGGCTAAAAACATTACATGTGAGAAGAGACCTTACAAAATCTTTTGGAAAACAAAAAACATTTATATATTAGATGTGAGCATGATGTATAATTCTAACATGGCGCCTTCACAACAAATACTTGGACACACAGCACACAACCACAATTTTATCCAGCAAAGTCTTGAGCTCAGTCTCATGACCGGTGTGGACAGTGTCCGGCGATGGAGGTGGATTCACAGGACCGTCCATCTCAGGTGCAGGTGTAGTGTCTGACTGTAACAATATAAAGAAATCATGTCATATCACAACCTCTATTCCTGAGGAATCTAAAATAGCTATACACAGGATACACACAACATACACTACCGTTCAAAAGTTTGGGGTGAGTAAGATTTTTAAATGATTTTAAAAGAAGCATCTTCTGCTCACCAAGGCTGCATTTATTTGATTAAAAAAATAAAAATAAAAACAGTAATATAGTGATATATTATGACAATATAAAATGACTTTTCTATTTTAATATATTTTAAACTATTTTATTCCTGTAATAAAAGCAGGATCACACTCCAACATTTCATAGGCAGGTTTGCCTGCAAACACAGTCACCAAATAAATTGCAATGTAGACTAGATGCACAACATTTAATTAAAACTGATTAATGTTACGCTTTAGTACACTGGTAACTTAAGCTCATTTTCTAGCCCTTTCATGCTAGTTAACAGTTAACATTTAGAGAGAGTAACTGTAACTTACCTTTGTGAAAATGCTTTGAACACACCATCATGTGTGGTGGAGTGTTATCGAAGGTAATCTTGGCATCCATACCACTACTATCCATGCCATTCATCGGCTTTTTGTAACCTCTGAAACATGACTTGTACTATTATTTTTCCTCGATGGAAAACGATAAAAGGATATTCCATTCTAAAGCTCTATGCCACTTCTATCGTTAGAACGACTATTGCAGTTTATAACACAGCAGGTAGACGGCATCTTGAAGACTGCGTTCTTCCCTCCATGCAAAGAAGTCCGGCGCCTAATGTTTGTGCCGCGGATTCCCAAAATGCCTTGCGTTCAGGGAATATGTCATGATGACGACACATTAGCGAGCCCTCCACAGCTTTCAAGCGAAACATAACAAGTTGCGTCAGGCTCTGGGGCGGGACTAACGACTGTCAATCATTCACAACCCACCAATAAGAATTAACTTAGAGCCTTTTTAACAGAGCGGGTTCGAATCATTTGAGTCTGTTCGGGAGTTCGTAGCGGGTCCGCGAATCATTTGAATCAGTTCGAGAGTTCGTAGCGGGTTCTCGAATCATTTGAGTCTGTTCGAGAGTTCGTAGCGGGTTCTCGAATCATTTGAGTCTGTTCGAGAGTTCATAGCGGGTTCTCGAATCATTTGAGTCAGTTTGGGAGTTCGTAGCGGGTTCGCGAATCATTTGAGTCAGTTCGGGAGTTCGTAGCGGGTTCGCGAATCATTTGAGTCGGTTCGGGAGTTCAAAGCGGGATCGCGAATCATTTGGGTCAGTTTGTCCAGTGTTGGGCAGTAAGGCGTTTTCAGTATAGGATGATATCAGGTAAAATGGGCCATTTAAGGTTTGGGGGTCTTATGGTAAGCCTGGCATACCAAATGTAACTTAACTATTATATGGATGATAAATCTATATATAAAAAAAAAAAAAACATGCACATAAAAAATATGTATAATATCTGTCTTGATGGCATCAATCAGATATAATGTTGTTAATTTGGTATTGGAACATATTTTTTGAAAAAGTGACAATAATATACAATATTTATTTTTTTTAATGGCACACATGAATTTGTTTGTTTAATGCAGTTTAAATGTTATGTGGCTGTATAAGCAGTTGTTTTAAAATTAAAATGAATGATAAATTACTATTTCCCTTTGCAGTTTGACCGGCCCATCTGAAAGAGCTGGCCCATTTTACCTTAAACTGCTCATGCAAAAAAAGTCTGATGTTTCAAGAACTGTAGGGCCTAAATAATTATATTTTATTACATAATGTCATTATTAATCATAAAAACACATGGAATATGGTATTGTATTCTTGTCCCAAACGATTTACCAAAAAGTGGCCCAATTTAGCAGTCAGTTTGGGGATCGCGAATCATTTGAGTCAGTTTGGGGAGTTCGGAGCGAGATCGCGAATCATTATTATGAGTTTGAGTGTTCGGAGCGGGATCGCGAATCATTTCAGTCAGTTTGGGGATCGCGAATCATTTGAGTCAGTTCGGAGCGGGATCGCGGATCATTTGAGTCAGTTTGGGGATCGCGAATCATTTGAGTCAGTTCGGGAGTTCGGAGCGGGATCGCGAATCATTTCAGTCAGTTTGGGGAAAGCGAATCATTTGAGTCAGTTCGGGAGTTCGGAGCGGGATCGCGGATCATTTGAATCAGTTCGAGTGTTCGGAGCGGGATCGCGAATCATTTGAGTCAGTTTGGGGATCGCGAATCATTGAATCAGTTCGGGGTTCGCGAATCATAGCTGTATATGGATAGGCATTTTTAACTAATTTAGTAGCTAGTTCTAATTACGTTTTCCAAGCGTGTTTAGGTGTGATATGTGAACTCGTATTTTTTGTTTTAAGGATGTGCCTTTTAACAGTATCAAGTATATTCAAAAACTAAACAAATCGTGCCTAAAAAGTGCAGGCATCTAGGCTAATGTAAAGTTACATGATGAAGTCATACTAGTGCTTGTGTGCATTTTGAGTGCGTTCTTTCACTGCATTATTCGGTGTATTTAAATGCATTTATGAATGCATGTGAATGATCACAAAATTCAAGATATGGGGGCTAGAAAATGTATATATTTATATAATTTTATGTAGTTAATCAATATCACACGAAGAGTGCCATTTTCAGTTTTTCTCCAAAAATCAGCATGATTCAAATGTGATATTAAGTTACTACAAACAATAATTTAATTACAAATACAAAATGTTGCAGAATAATGTAATATATGAATGAATCATAGCCTAAAGAACCTTTGTGCCAAAAGGGTTCTTTCTTGTCATTATAGAATCTTTTTAGCATAAAAGGTTCTTTGGAGTGGAGTAAAGAACCCTAAGGTTCTATATAGAACCCCAATGAACCCTTTTTTTCTAAGAGTCCAGGAGTCCTCCATCCTTCTCCGGAACAATGAAGTAATGGCTGTAGAACCCTGCAGCACGTTCTATGGCCTCCTTCCTCAAAAGAGTGTCTACTTCCTGTTCCAATACCAGAGCCTGCTCGCGGCCTACAAATGTAGGAATGACCCCGTTCAAGTGAGATTGACCTCTAAAGATCGTGCTGATAATAAGTTGTGTTGACAGAAATAGTAATATCAATAATAATAATAGCAACAACAATAACAGTAATAATAATACTAACAATAGTTATACTAAATATGGCGATGATGATAATATTTTGTATTGACAGCAATAGTAATATCAATACTAGTATAATATTAATTAACAACAACAATAATAATAATGATAATAATAATAATGATAATAATGCTAAAGATGGCGATGATGATGATATTTTGTGCTGATGGCAACAGTGATATCAATAATAATAACAGTTATAATAATAATAATAATAATAATAATAATAATAATAATGATAAAATGACAATAGAAATAGTAGTAAACAAAGATTCTGTGACGCCAAACCCTCTCACGAAAGAAGAAAGCTGTCGACTTTACAGCTGTGACTTATCAGGATCAACTAAACACTGGATTTATGTGAAATATATAAAGAAATGTTTGAGAAAAATAAACATTGTTATATCCTTATAACTTTTCCCAACGAGCTGCTCAGGATGTACTCTACAAATCTGTTGCCAGAGTTGGGCATAAATACGTAAAATGTATTTAAAATAAAAACACAAAATACTGTTTGGAATTATTTTATATATATATATATATATATATATATATATATATTAGGGCCGGGACTCGATTAAAAAAATGAATCTAATTAATTAGAGGCTTTGTAATTAATTAATCGAAATTAATCACATTTTAATCGCATATAAATATTTGACCTGAGAACAGTGAGAAGTAATTTTTTTCACATGGATTTATAGTATACCATTGAATAATGACTGAATACATAAGCTTAAGCAACCAAATATTGTTTATTTTTGTTCAACCAAGTCTAGCAGACCAGTGCAATTTTTGCCATGAAGTGTAGCAATAGCATATTTAGAAACAATTTAGAAATAGTACATTTCAGAAAATTCAGGAAGCTTATAGGTGCTGGAACCTTCTGTAAAGTGTTTTTTAAGTAAAACACAATACTGTCAATTACATTCAGAACATTGGAAACCCTGACTATTAGAAAACATCTCTCTGTTGCTTCAGAGGCCATAACATACTAAGTCCAACTCTCAATAACCTTGGCCAAAACAAAGTTCAATAAAGAATAATACATAGTTTAAAATAAAGTGTAAAGTCCATGCTAGCTGCTATATGTTTTGCGTTGAGGTGATACTTGGGACTCAATGTGCTGCGGTGATATGCGAAGTTGCGAACGCTAGTTGGTGCTTCAGTATAATCGGTCCGCCGAAACTCATCCAGTTAGAAACGTTCCGCCTTGCAAAAATAAGTTATTAAAAATGCGGGAATTTTTTTCTGTAATTAATTAATCTTAGTTAACGCGTTATTTTTTGTGTAATTAATTAATCTCAATTAACGCGTTATACAGGCCCGTCGCAACAAGGCAGGCAAACCAAGCAATTGCTTGGGGCCCCGAGCTGACCTGGGGCCCCAAGACAACGACTGGTTAAGAATAAAATGCAACGACACTGTGTGAGCGCCCCTTTGATCGTCAATGCAGTAACATGTAATGACACTGTTATCGGGATCCCCCTCAAGGGGGCCCCTCTCAGTTGTCGCTGACAGCAGCAGGCCAACCAAGTCAAGTGATCTCTGCTTTTTTTTTTTTTTCGAACAGAAGGAATATGGTTACTGTAATATGTTTTTTTTTTTTTTAACGGGATAAGGAAAACGCAGATCAGAAATCGCAGACTGCAAGGAGTCAGCAGTGTTTTGATTTGAGGGCTCAGGCAAACATAAAGAGAACGTCGTAGCGTGTTTCAATTGCAAGAATCGCGGAATCCAGTCATAAAACGGAATTTACAGTTTAACGCAGAATGACACGTAATTTGCCAAATTTTGAATGAATGAATTAGACGCTCGCGGTGATTTCAGTCTGATGTCTCACTAAATACGAATGTGAACGCATGAACAACATCTACAGAACTGCTCTTAACAAAAACTTTAGTTTGCTTAATTTTCAATAATTAAAAGATAAATTAATGTTTGGTGTTTAATGTGCATCTCAGAAAATGCTTTATTTAAAAACCCACCTGAATGGCACTTAAATGCACTTAATTCATCTGTCAACTTTATTGTCATTGTTCAAAGTACAAGTAGTACAGACAGAGAAACAATTATTAATAATTAAATGTTGTTTTTTTTATGTATGCATTGCATTCTATGCATTTAAAAAAAAAAAAAAAAATCTAAAAAAGGAAACTTAGTTGTTCATTTAACGCACCCCTGAGCTGGTAATAGTGGCCTCTTTCAATATGCTAACAGTGAAATGGTAAAACGTACTTCACAGGTAATTTCAGATTTTTGTTTCAATTATTTCCCAGCTACACAATCAACTTCATCCTCAACATCGTCATTGTCGGGTGGCCTCTATGTCCATTTTGCTTGGGGCCACCAAATTCCTTCAAACGGCCCTGTATATATACACACACACACACACACACACACAAATACAGTATTTTGAATTTTGAAAATACCCCAAAATGTGAAATTGGCCATTCAGTGCAGGTAATTATTGCAACAGCGTATACGTCACTGAGTCTTGCAATTCTGATGTTATATCCTGTTCCAAATGATATTGTTTGTAGGATTTAGCAAATTCTTTTCTAAGTGTTACTGAATCTTGCATTTTTGCTGGTATATCTCATTTCAAATCTTATTGCATAAATTAATAAACAGTGTTGTGGGTAACGCAAAGTAACGCGTTAGAGTACTCTAATTACTTTTTTCCTGAAATTTGTAACTTAACGCGTTAGTTTCGTGCGTAAGTAATCAGTAACTTCGTTATTTTTTTTTAAAAAGTAATCCGTTATTTTAAGGAAAGGAAAATCCTGACTGCAGCCTGCTTTTTGTCAGACAGTAGGCCTAGGTCTACTGTGCCACCTGCGGATGTACAGTATCAGCGGAGCCGAAGCTCTGTGATCGTGAAGTCAATGGCTGTGATACGTCTGTGCCCTGCGCCTGACCCTGTGTGTGTGTGTGGGTTTTTTTTTTTTTTTCGAACTCCCGGCAAGATAGCAGAGAGGACAGCGTTTGGTTTATGGAAGTACGCACATTATTTTCAATTTGTCAACGAAAAAGAAAAGAACATAGCGGTAAAATGCACACTCTGCTTTGGTGAAAAGCTTCTGTCGACCGCCAAAAATTCTACCTCAAATTTAACGCTACGTTTTAATCACTACTTTGAAGAGTAAATGTAAGAGGACTGTGTTAAAGCGAATTTAGGCTTGTGACTGTGAGTGACACTTTAATAATAATTAGTTCGGCTATCAAGCGATTTGTCATTTGCCCGTGTGGCAGTGAAGGATTTAATTCGGTTTGTTATCATTTTTGTTTGACAGGCAGCTGTTAATTTCTGTTAGATCATTGGCTGGCTGGTTGTTCATCATTTCTAAATGGATTTAAATCTGCAAGCCTGTTTAAGGTTGTGTTTACAACCTTAGAGCATACTTGTACTTTGATAACTGCATTATTTAAAGTTAAAGAAAAATCAGGAGTTATCTTGTGGTGCTCATAATATACAGTAGCCTATAGGCTACCTGGGCTGGGTAACGTTAGGTGCGAATTTTGATTAATAATATGTTCTGTGATAATAAATAAATAAAACGCCATGTGGAATAGCCGATTGCTGACTGTCTATCCTGTTATTGTTATCCTGCAGTGTTAATTTAGTCGGATGACTGACGTTATTCATTGTCGGGAGTCACGACTTCTAGGTGCATTTAAAGGGGCCGGGGGCTGTGTCTGTCATGTGTGAGCCGCTGCGAACTGCTTTTAATTGTTGGTAACGCATGAGTACTCTAACGCGTTACTTTTATGAATAGGTAACGCTGTATCATAACTGATTACTTTTAATTGATGGTAACGTTGTAACCTAACTAACTACTTTCCAAAGTAACTATACCCAACACTGCTAATAAAATACTTATATGCATTTATTGCAGTGCTATACAAAATTTATTACAGGGGTCATATGATGTTGCCAAAATAAAATTATTTTATGCATTTAGTATGATGAAATGTGTTTATGTGGTTAAAGGTTAAAAAAATCACATTATTTTCTACATACCTTACATTAATGTTTCTCCTCTATGCCCTGTCTTTCTGAAATATATATTTTTTTACAAAGCTCATCGTTCTGAAAAGCGAGGGGTACACTGATTGGTCAGCTATCCAGTGTGTTGTGATTGGCCGAATACCTCAAGCGTGTGACAGAAATGTTACGCCCCTCACAGTACTGGGATGAAGTCTGTTTCGATGTTCTAACAAATACTGCTACCTATCAGATTCATCAAGATTTATCAAGGCAAAAACAATAAAACCCATTATAAATGAGGCATCAGTTGTGACATAATTACTGATTATAATGAATTATACTGCCTTTTTATGAGTTGCATTGCTTATCGCACCACATAAACATAAAACCATGCCTGCATTTGTATTTGTTAGTTTGTCCTGTCTTTAGTTATGTTCCTGCAATCAGTTTCACCAGAAACGAATGGCTGGACATTTGGCACCACACATCACCCAATATATTACCGTTTTTCGACTATTCTGATGTTTTGCTGGACATTTTCATTGGTGTAGCACCTGCGCTGATCACACGCTTCAGGACGGTTATTGTTAAATGTGAGCCAAAATCATCACAATTAAAAGAACTGAATACTTAAACTACTTCAGTCTGTGTGCATTGAATTTATTTAATACACGAGTTTCACAATTTGAGTTGAATTACTAATATAAATTAACTTTTCCTCTAGATTCTAATTTATTGAGATGCACCTGTACTTAGTCTACACTTCAAATTTGCACATTATAAACACTGGTAACAAGTGGAGGGAAACGGGTAATTTAAAAAATATTGTTGTGTCAGAATCAGAATGAAAATATATATTTTAAATTATATGAGGGGCTGATGCGCTGTTTTACGTTTATTTTGAATTATTAAAGTTTCAGTTGATTGTGCGCCGGTTCCCGTCTCCTTCTTCCCGATGATTATGGAGATTTTATTATTACAAGGGGATATAAAATACAGTTTGTACAGTAGAAAAGCACTGTCTATGGAGAGTTCCCATTAAACATGAAAACCCAACATGTGTGTGTGTGTGTGTGTGTGTGATGGAGGCTGCAGCAGTACATGGCACTTGTAACAGAAGCTGTTTGACACAGGAACAGAGCAATGACATCATTTTCATGTTTAACTCAACCCCCACCATTGACTGAATGTTCCGGCTTTGTGTTTTATACGGTAGGAGGCGCTATTATACATCATCTGAAAGAGTATTGAAAGTCCGGCTCATAATGCATGTAAAGAAGCAGAAACAAGCAATCTTGTATGTAAGCAAATGCATATGTAAAATAATGCATTCATCAAGCATTAAACAGCATATAAATCAAAACAGCATGAAGCTAGAATAAAACTTGGCTTGTTAAAAAAAAAAAAAACCCTTTTAATTAGAAACAGCTAATGTCTAATAATGGATTAGGCTCTGAGTTGTTTCACGTTTCTCTATGGCACTCATCAGGACCTACAGTATGTTTGGAAGACCTGGAAGATCTGGTCTTGTTATAGCAGTGCTTGATTAGTGCTTAAGATCTCAGAGTGGGTCCTCAAGATGCTAGGTTGAGCTCTCTTCCCTATGGTTAGGGTAAATAAGTAGAGCTTAAGGTCAAGGGTGTCCGAAGCCTAACCCTGGAGGGCCAATGTTCTGCTCCAACTTGCCTCAACATGCTTGACTAGGAGTTTGTAGTATGCATGGTAAGACCTTGATTATCCTGTTCATAGTGTCAACTCCATGATGCCTTATTGAAGTACCACTTCAGAATGTAAAGTCTCAGGTTGTGACTGTAACATGGTTCCCTTTGATGGGGAACGAGACGTGCATGCATTGGGTTCGCCTGCACATCTCCTTCAGAAAAAAGACTTGATGACATTTTGCAGTCACCCTCTTATACTTGTGAGTGCTTCGCTCATGCTGTCAGCCAATCAATTAGTGTATTTCTACACATTCAGACACTGGTCACACCAACAACGTTCCTGTTCCATGATGCAGAATCTCATTCCTCTTCTCACAGAGCCTGAGATTCATTCCCACTCAGTCAATGATGGGTGAGAAATGATAGAATGAGATAAATGATAATGCACTGATAACAACAAAAGAATCGCTAGTTTCACAAAACAGCATTGGACACAGTTGAACGGGAAGCATTATGAAGGACATTATGGATTCGTAAAGCAGCAAAACAAGTGGGTATTTGCAAATATTGGTTCTTAGAATCCGTTACACACAAAAAAAAAAAAAAAAAAAAAACATATGGCGTGTACATCCATATGGACATGACCATTAAGGTTTCAAAATCATAAACAGATCATTTACATTTACAGTGGATCCTCGTCATAAGAGTTTGCTTAAAAGAGAAACCAAAAGTCAAACTCTCAACAACAAACAAGGCTGAAAGTTTATGATCTATCTTATGAGCATTAAAACACAAAATCCCCTTGTAGAAACAGATCACATACTTTCATTTTGTGTTGATGGACTCTCCCTTAAATCACAGGTTAACTTCTCATTCCTGTAAACGACATTGATATTTAAACCAGTTTTACAAGAGTCCAGTACAAGTTATAAAACAAACAGGTAAATTACTTTCATCAGCTCTCTGGGACGAGTGCCATTATGATATGTTATGCACTGTATCTGCAAATAAGAAAATACATTGGGAAAAAAAAAATATAATAATAAAACTGGATACAGAAAGAAAGTTGCCATGTCAAAACTTGCTTAACAGATGGACCTCTCTATTCTTATTTCAGATAAACAGTGGTCATACATCCTATATCGAGTGCACTCATCATCGATCTGTGCCAGGCATGGTTTGATTCAATGCAAGGTACTTTACAGAGCTCACTTGACAAATGCACAATTATCAAAATTTTGTCCAGACAAGAATGATGCTTGCAACCATTGTAAACAAGCTCCAGCAGATCATGTGCACATGTTCTGGTCATGCCCTCAATTAGTAACCTTTTGGTCCAATGTGTTTGACACACTGGGAGAAGCACTTAATGTTGAACTGAGTCCCGATCCATTAACAGCTGTTTTTGGTGTTCTACCATACACCATTTACTCTAGTCCCATTGTTCAAGTGGTGGCTTTTACCACTCTGATAGCTAGAAGGAACATTCTCCTTAAAGATGTGCCACTTCCCCTACTCACAATAGATCGATACAAGACATTTTGTTTTACATTAAATTGGAGAAATTAAGGTTTATGCTTCAAGGTTCCCTTAAAGCCTTCAGTATCTGGAATCCCTTCTTGAACTTCATTAAAGGCCTGGTTTGTCCCTCTGATACAGATTCGGATAATACTTAAGAAGTGCCTCTCTTAGTACATTACATAATGATAATTATGAGAAAATATTATACATCCATGTTTCTTTTTCTTTTCTTTTTTCTTCTTCCCTGGGTAGGGATGGTTAAGGTTTGAGGTTTGATAAAGTAAAGACATTTTGTTGTATATTGATCAGTTTGATGTAAGTTTATTTAACGCTGTCCTGACAAAATGGCAATAAAAAAGATTGGAAATAAAACTTGCTTAACAGAGAGTGCAGTTATTTCCTTTGTGTCATGTTATGAAGAAACTCTTTCTTTAACATGATTTAAAACACCCCAATAAGTTTGCATTTAATAACTGAAGGTGCTGGAGCCCTATTTTATTATTATTGTTTTATTTTAAAGTTTGTAGCAACTCTTCACATTAAGATTATGTTGATTTTAAACCAGTAAAGGTTTTTTTAAGACAGCAACTTAAAACGTAACTGACTATCTTTGAAATAGAATACTAATATACTGTATACTGAAAGAAACATTATGCAAGATACATTTCAAACAGTAGTACACTACAGTGTAACATTACCTTAAAATGTTGCATATGTAATAAGGGTTATCACAAATAAATATAAAAAAAATATCAAATTTTGTGTACGATGTCAAATAATGTCAGAGTTTAGAATAGCTTACTAACATATACAGTATGTTATCAATGCAGGTTACAGGACATATATCATTTACAATTTTTGATTTTTCAAATTTTTGATTTAAAAATACTTGCATGACCTCCTAGATTTGGCAAAATTGTGTAGTATGCATCCAGAGCAGGGTTATTAAAACTAATAATATTTTTAAATTATTATTAGTAATTATTTACTATATGCAATCATTTAGTTACATAAAACTACATATCAAGCTAGAAAAAACTAAAGTATCAAATATAAAAAAGGATTTTACTTCAGCTAGTTGTCAAGACAACAATTCTTGTTTCCTGTTTAGTTTAAATTGATGTACTAAAACCATTTAAATTAATAAATAAAAAGTAATAAATACTATAGACATTTAAAAGCATAATTCAGAGCACAATGCATGATATACTGTGTCCCACAATGCAATGCATTCAAAAACCCTTTTTCAAGTTGAAGCTCGGATAAACTCTTCAAGCTGCTTGGAACTCACATCTGGTGAGAACGGAGACACCACGGACAAAGGAAAAATCTGTAAAGTAAAGTCAAGTCACCTTTATTTATATAGCGCTTTAAACAAAATGCATTGCGTCAAAGCAACTGAACAACATTCATCAGGAAAACAGTGTGTCAATAATGCAAAATGAAAGTTAGTTCATCATTGAATTCAGTGATGTCATCTCTGTTCAGTTTATATAGATTCGCAAATAACCTGCCTGATCTATCTCAACTGCTATTTGTACCCAAAAATACACATGAATTAGACGAAATTACTGACAACATGGGCACTATTTTCTCTAATATTTTCTCAATATCATTAACTCGTCGTTATCTTTAGGTCACGTCCCAAAACCATTCAAGCTGGCAGTTATCAAGACTCTTATTAAGAAACCAAAACTAGATCCTAGTGTACTGGCAAATTATAGGCCTATTTCAAATCTTCCATTTATGTCAAAAATGTTTTAAAATGTTGTGTCTGCTCAATTGAGCACCTTCCTGCATAAAATGATCTTTATGAAGAATTTCAGTCAGGTTTCAGGCCCCACCATAGCACAGAAACTGCACTTGTTAAAATTACAAATGACTTGCTCCTTGCGTCAGATCAAAACTGCATCTCATTTCTAGTCTTGATCTTAGTGCTGCGTTCGACACCATAGATCATGACATACTCATAGATCGATTACAAAACTATACAGGTATTCAAGGGCAGGCTCTAAGATGGTTTAGATCCTACCTGTCCGATTGCTTCCATTTTGTTTACTTAAATGGGGAGTCATCTCATTTATCATCAGTAAAATATGGAGTGCCACAAGGATCCGTCCTAGGTCCCCTTCTATTTTCAATATACATGTTGCCCCTTGGTAATATTATTAGAAAATACGGAATTAGCTTCCACTGTTATGCTGATAATACTCAGCTATATATGTCAACAAGACCAGACGAAACTTCTCAATTATCTAAGCTAACAGAGTGTGTTAAAAATGTAAAAGATTGGATGACAAATTATTTTCTCCAATTAAATTCGGATAAGACAGAGATATTAATTATTGGACCAAAAAACACTACACAGAATCTTGTAGATTACAATCTGCAACTAGACGGATGTACTGTTACTTCCTCTACAGTCAGAAATCTGGGTGTTATATTAGACAGCAATTTGTCTTTTGAAAATCATATTTCCAATGTTACAAAAACTGCATTCTTCCATCTTAGAAACATTGCCAAGCTACGAAACATGTTATCTGTTTCTGATGCAGAAAAGCTAGTTCATGCATTCATGACCTCTAGACTGGACTATTGTAATGCACTTCTAGGTGGTTGTCCTGCTTCTTCAATAAACAAGCTACAGGTAGTGCAAAATGCAGCAGCTAGAGTCCTTACGAGGTCAAGAAAATATGATCATATTACCACAATTTTACAGTCTCTGCACTGGCTACCTATTAAGTTCCGTATCAGTTACAAATTATCATTACTTACCTATAAGGCTCTAAATGGTTTAGCTCCTGCATACCTAACTAGCCTTCTACCACGCTACAACCCATCACGCTCCCTAAGGTCACAAAACGCTGGACTTTTGGTCGTTCCTAGGATAGCAAAGTCCACTAAAGGAGGTAGGGCTTTCTCACATTTGGCTCCCAAACTCTGGAATAGCCTTCCTGATAATGTTCGGGGTTCAGACACACTCTCTCTGCTTAAATCTAGATTAAAACACATCTCTTTCGCCAAGCATTCGAATAATGTATCTCTTAAATTATGAGTGTAGTTGTATCTGATCAAATGCGCATTACTATTCATTAGCTTGGGTTAAACTAATTTTACTTTGTTGGAACAGCAGCTATGTTGATGATGTCTCTATTTGTTTCTCTGTTTCTGCTGGATCTTCATACCGTGGTAACTAGGATTTACACAAGCTCCAGTCTGGATCCAGAACACCTGAGAAGAGATGATGCTGACCCTCAGAGGACCTCAGATGATGCTAACTCTGAATCAACAAACAGAACTAACAATTATTGCTACAAGTGTGACTGCATCATATAACAATTATTAATTAATAATATTGATAGCTCATTGTCTAGCTGACTACGGCTTGTATACATTTTTTCTAAAAAT
The DNA here is from genome assembly GCF_003368295.1 of Carassius auratus. NCBI lineage: Eukaryota > Metazoa > Chordata > Actinopteri > Cypriniformes > Cyprinidae > Carassius > Carassius auratus. The sequence continues at coordinate 9,483,291 of NC_039281.1, read as the reverse complement.
CCTGTAAAACGTGCACAAACTGACAGTCACCACCACAAGCTACTACTAAATATTGTAGAAACATAATTTTCTGTAAAGTTGCTTTGTAAAAATTCGTATTGTAAAAAGCGCTATACAAATAAACTTGAATTGAATTGAACTGAACTGTGGTCTTGTCCTGGTGGTCCTCTGAGACAAGGTCTTTACAGGGGATCTGTATCTGGGGCTCTAGTTGTCCTGGTCTCCGCTGTCTTTTAGGGCAGTAGAGGTCCTTTCTAGGTGCTGATCCACCATCTGGTCTGGATACGTACTGGATCCGGGTGACTGCAGTGACCCTCTGATCTGGACACAGACTGGTGGCCACAGATCTGGATCTGGTGGCCACGGTGACCTCGGAATAAGAGAGAAACAGACTAATATTAGCGTAGATGCCATTCTTCTAATGATGTATCAAGTACATCGGGTGTTATGGGAAGTGTTTCCGGTTCCGGTTTACCTAAATAATGCAGCCTAAAAATCCTTTAACAGATTTGGATATTAAAAGCATATTAGTATGTTATGTGTAAGCCAGGTTAAAGAGATGGGTCTTTAATCTAGATTTAAACTGCAAGAGTGTGTCTGCCTCCCGAACAATGTTAGGTAGGTTATTCCAGAGTTTAGGCGCCAAATAGGAAAAGGATCTGCCGCCCGCAGTTGATTTTGATATTCTAGGTATTATCAAATTGCCTGAGTTTTGAGAACGTAGCGGACGTAGAGGAGTATAATGTAAAAGGAGCTCATTCAAATACTGAGGTGCTAAACCATTCAGGGCTTTATAAGTAATAAGCAATATTTTAAAATCTATACGATGTTTGATAGGGAGCCAGTGCAGTGTGGACAGGACCGGGCTAATATGGTCATACTTCCTGGTTCTAGTAAGAACTCTTGCTGCTGCATTTTGGACTAGCTGTAGTTTGTTTACTAAGCCTGCAGAACAACCACCCAATAAAGCATTACAATAATCTAACCTTGAGGTCATAAATGCATGGATTAACATTTCTGCATTTGACATTGAGAGCATAGGCCGTAATTTAGATATATTTTTGAGATGGAAAAATGCAGTTTTAAAAATGCTAGAATTGTGGCTTTCTAAGGAAAGATTGAAAGATAAAAGATAAAATCTGAGGGTTGCCAGATAGCAAACAACACATTACACATCCCAGCAGCAACAAAAATATTTTGAACCAAGAAGCCTCTGACGTTGTCTGTGGTTCAGGAGTGGCTTAACAAGAGGAATACAACAACTGTAGCCAAATTCCTTGATACGTCTGTGTGTTGTGGCTCTTGATGCCTTGACCCCAGCCTCAGTGCATTCCTTGAATGAATGAATGAATGAATGAATGAATGAATGAATGATGCATTTATAAAGTGCCTTATTGTGTATTGTTGTACAACCAATGTGCTTAACAATGTGGGGGTCTCTCCTCAACCACCACCAGTACACCATTCCTTGTGAAGTTCACAAAAAAATTGTTGAATCGATTTTGCTCGACAATCCTCATAAAACTGTGGTTCTCTCGGTTGGTTGTGCATCTTTTTCTTCCACACTTTTTCCTTTCACTCAACTTTCTGTTAACGTGCTTGGATACAGCACTCTGTAAAGAGACAGCTTATAGGCAATTCATTTTTTTTGTGACTCACAATCCTTGTGCAGGGTGTCAATGATGGTCAGAGACCATTTTGAAGGCTCAGGAAACCTTTGCATGTGTTTTGGGTTAATTAGCTGATTGGCATGTCATCATGTTCTCATTTTTTGAGAGTGAATTGGTGGGTTTTTGTTAAATGTGAGTCAAATCATCACAATTAAAAGAACCAAAGACTTAGGAAGTCGTGGCCTAATGGTTAGAGGGTTGGACTCCCAATCGAAGGGTTGTGAGTTCTAGTCTTGGGCCGGACGGAATTGTGGGTGGGGGTGTGTGCACTTCGGATGGGTTAAATGCGGAGCACAAATTCTGAGTATGGGTCACCATACTTGGCTGAATGTCACTTCACTTTCACTTTAAACTTCTTCAGTCTGTGTGCATTGAATTTAACACACGAGTTTCACAATTTGAATTGAATTACTTAAATGAATGAACTTTTCCCCTACATTCTAATTTATTTAGAAGCACCTGTATTTACAGTGGCATTACTGTCCATGTTGTTTTCACATTCGGACTCACAACTCGGGAAATAAGACCATCTGAGGAGCACATGAATGCGGCAATTACACTTGCTCTGATGGCAGCAGGTAGCCTTCTATTAGCTAGCTACATTAAACACAATTAAAATAAAATGTCTAAAGCTAAACTTCCCTTGTAATGACATGCACTGAGAAGCACTGAAGACTTGTTGACCAACAAAAATGTTTTTACTCCACAACATAGGTCAAATGCATTCTTTTGTGATCAGATGTGGTTTCTCATCACAATGAAGCAGAACATATAATATATACACATATAAACTATATATTGTTGCAGTGGAGTGTTTGTTGTCTTCATGTTTCAGCTTTCTGTATACTTTAAACTCTTAATATGTTGTCCTATTTTTATTCTTTTCAATAAAAACGTTGTTCTTTAATGTCATCCACTATCGTTATGTGGCTCTTTTTTTCTTAAGGTATCGGTTCAGGCACAAATTCCTTTTAAAAGTATCCATTTGGTATCAGTATCATTAAAAAACACACAAAAGCACTGCTCAGGAGGCAGAGACACTCTGTCAGTTTAAATTTAGATTAAAGACCTATCTCTGGCTTAAACCTAACACACTATCACATTTCTATAATTCAAATCCATTAAAGGATTTTTAGGCTGCATTAATTAGGTAAACTGTAACCGGGAACACTTCCTATAACACCCGATGTACTTGCTCCATCATTAGAAGGATGGCATCTACGCTAATATTAGTCTGTTTAATTCTCATACTTATTTTGTATTGCTCTCATGAAGTATTCTAATTTGTTGAGATTGTGTATTGGTGGGTTTTTGTTCATTGTGACCCAAAATCATAACAATTAAAAGAACTTCAGGACTTCACGACTTCGGTCTGTGTGCATTGAATTTATTTAAATTCACGAGTTTCACAATTTGAGTTGAATTACTGAAATAAATGAACTTTTCCAAGACATTCTAATTCATTGAGATGCACCTATATTTGTGGTCACATCACCAATTTAGTTTTAAGAAAAGAACCTGGAATTAAAAAAAACTTACATACATTAAAACAATCTGTATATAATTTGTAAAGAAATAATATATAGATACGTTTCTAATCTATCCATCTATATATAATTAAACAAATGAATCAAACAAAGGCTTCAGGAAGGCAAAAGGCTTAAAAATAAACAAAAGCACACTTACTAGATTTTTAAGAAAGAACTTTCCTACCAAAATAAATAAAATAAAATGCAGAGATCTTTCCTGATTCCCTCTCTAACTGAAAAAAAAAAAAAATATATATATATATATATAACAATTCCACAAACATAAATGATATAGAAGTAGCTGAAGTGCTCGGCACATCACAGATGGTTCTACAGTTTCAAGGGACAAAGCAGTTAGCTAAAACATTCCCTTTTAAAAGAAAACCAGAAGTAGCTGGAACACACACTTTACAGCCCAGATTGTTTTAAAGCCTCATATATCAATTATCTAAAACACAACTTTATTAAAACACTACAAGCAAAGCAAAAAAAGTATACAATATAGAGAAACAAGAGCACTGACAGTGTCTCTCGCCCCAGACTGGAATTCCCTGAGTTCCTTTGTACTCCACTTTAAGGAGCTTGAACAGGAATCAGGTGACACTCATTAACCTTTCAATCAGACAATAGAAGAAGCAAGAGCAATATCGAAGAACATGGAGCATACAACACATAGAGAGAAAAAAAAAAAAACCTTCCCACATTGTGTACAAGTCATTCTAAATAAATGAAATGAGATTATATTTTGAGAAGAAAAAAACTAAACAACCAAATTCGAGAACTGATCCAAAGTGATTGAGAAAAACTGTAAGCCGTTGAAATTTTCTTCAAAATAGTGATTGCTTATTTCCATGCTATGCATAATTCATTACAATAATTCTAATCAAAGAGACATTACATCTATTAACATTGGGTCAGTTATTGAGATTCTAAGGAATTGATGTCTGTCTTGGTGCAGCACCAGATTTACAGCAACCAGATGATTTTAGACAGACAAAGCAGAATGAAATTTTACAATTAAAGCATGCCATCATTTTACACCCTTCTAGAGTGTGTTCAAACAGCATGCCACATTCTGGACAGGCACGAATCGATGGACACTGAATGTTTTGATTTTCATTATGTGGCAAAGTTATCATTTTACAATCTCTTAGCATTTTTAAGTCACTGTTAGAGCAACCCAGATTATCACATTTATCAGTGCGAGGTCGGGGCCCTTTCCAGTTTCCTCCACACTGCCAGCAGAACTCATATCTTTTCCCAGTCTTTACTGTGCAGAATGGACACTGAATGCAGAGGTTAGAAGAATCCTTTCTTTCAACAAAGGAACCACAGCCAGGACACTAAACGAACAAGAACAGGAGAGAAAGAAATATGTAAATGGATACACTGGGTTTACAAACAAAAAGAAGGAATATATGTTTGTAAGTTTATATACCCCTTTGATGTCAATCATCTTTTTAGCAGCATTTTCCCGAAGTGTGTCTTTAAAATAAAGTTGTTCCTTATGTGTTAACAATGTTCTCACTTCACCATATGGCCACACTTTTGTACATATCGGACATTTCAGTTCCACTTGTCCCTATGAATAAAAAATGCAGGATAAATGAAATATAATATTTCAAACTATACAATGGCAGATTTTCTGGAGTAAAGGTCCTTGCACACTGAGCCCAAAATTTCCGTATGTGTTTTTTCATAGTCATCAACCTACAAAATAGGTGACACACAAAACCTTGCACACTGAGTCCAATGCGTATAGTAATTATTGTGTTGCGGGGTGAAAAAAACGCAAAACAATACATAATGGAGTTTTGAAGCAGTGAGGATTATTTTGTTGTCCTCTTCTTAAAAAGAGAAAAGGAAAGAGGAAATATTGGATCCATCATCCAATCCAAGAAGAGTTTCACCTCCTTCTGAAGGAGCTGCGGGATAATACCGGGTGATTCAAAGTTTACTTCAGGATATGAGAGGCTCAGGTTGATGCTTTAAAAAAAGAAGAAGAAGAAGACCACCAATTCCCATGAAGTCAGTGTGCAAGGACTTGTACCGTCCAACAGATTCATTACTACTCATTGGACTCAGTGTGCAAAGTTTCTGTGCTTGAAGAAGTTTTAGGATGATGAATCTGAAAAAACGCATACGAAATTTCAGACTTAGTGTGCAAGGACCTTTAGTTAATAAATAGAATAGAATAACAGTATTTTGGGCTTTCTCAAGCCTTATAAGTTTAATTAGTAGATCCGAAGGTCGATTCTTTCAAGGAAAACTAATAACTCACATTCTTTAGCTGTACTGTGCAGCATTCCACCAAAGTCTTAGCAGATGTGACGTGACCACATGATAATTTAGCCCTTGAAATGCTGAGGTCATTGTCATTTTTATCTGAAAAGAGTTTAGAAACATTATTCAGAGTTCAGATGGTCAAAATTAAAGATTGTCTTATGTAGACTACTTTCCAGTTGCAAATGTCTGAGGCCATGTCCACACGTACACAGGTAATTTTATTTTAACTTTTTTAAATAAAACGAGGAGCACAAAAATAGGAATTTTTCCTCCTTTTATAAAAAAAATCTCCTTCCACATGAAAATGCAAAAGCATGCTATGAAGCACTGTCAAGAGCATGCCAAGCCAATAGGGGGTAATATAATCTCTACACTGAAGCCATGTTAGGAAATCAGAAGCCTGAAAAAGTTTGAAAAAGAGTTAACAGTGCATGCTCTGACGCCACAAGCCCAAATCTCTGGTTTCACTGTCTACACAATAACACTGCAACCAGAGTCTTTGAAAATCTGTTTCAATGCCCTGGTGTTGAGTTTGCGTGTGGACGAATGGCCAAACCACATAAAAAAAAAAGTAACGGTTTTGAAAATACCCGTGTTTAGGAGGACAGGGCCTTAGTTGAAGCCATGAGTGGGTGATATATATTTGTCAACTTGTAAAGATTTTGGACTGTCGTCTCTACCACGGTTATGCTGATGTGAGAATATTGTGCTGTGCCATCATAAAAGTGTATAATTTGAATGCATTTTAATCCTTGTGGTTTAAAACATGTTTTTAAAATATTCAAGTGCAATAAGCAGCGAAAGAGAACTCATTTCAGTATGCATGTGCTGTCTGAGAGACACATGCACACAAAGCCTCTGCTCATGCAGCATGGAAGTACTGAAGTGAGTTGTGTTTGTTATATATATGGGCTTGAACAGTCAAATACACACTCTTATGTGTCTGAATGCCCATCTTTGTGAGCATCCTTGTAAACACAGCCGTTTATGTCTAGAGTGAACATTAACAGTTTTGTCTTTAATATTATCAGTACAATAGATCCAAGCATTCGGTCTTAAACGTGACAGTAGATTAATAAACCTGCTGCTGTTTGTGTCATTCATATTGATTATTAACGATTATGTGTCATTGTGTCATTCCAGGTCTCCCTGGAAGAAGAGATTTTTAGTCTAAATGGGATTCTTCTGGCTAAATAAAGCATAAATAAATAAATAAATAAATAAATAAATAAATAACCAAACAATCCCATTGCTCTTGACTGAATGACTTTTGTAACTGTAATAAAAATGAAAAAGTCAAAAATGGAATTAATGCACACATACAACAGCTCTTGCAGGTACGTCTATTTCATTTGTATCTTTATTCTATTCTAGTTTCTTTGTCCTAATGGTTGTAATTAGTTGTTTCTATTTTATCACTGACTGTTTCCTTGTCTTCAGTGAGTTTGAGTTTTATCTAAAGTAAGGCTAGTATTAGCTGTTTTGTGATATTAAAATTGGTGATGAGATTTATGAAATTTCAAAAGTATTAAACATTTTTATATCATAAAAACTATCTTTAAAGCAATTCTCTCTCTGTCTCTATCATTATCATGAAATAAAATTACTCTTATCGTGATGTAAGATTTTGGTCATATCACCCATCCCTAGTTCAAGGTTATAGAACAACAATTTCAATTGATAATGGAATTAGATCATTAGTCCAACTTACAATCAACATGCAATTTTGCTGAAAAGAAGTCTTACTGTGCATAACTCACCAATATCGTTTGGTCTGTAGACATGTACCACTTGAAAGGCCATTCTGATTCTGTGCTATCGGCAATGTTGAGTTTGTGGCTGAGGAAAATTGTTACTCTTGCTTAATATGGCAGTAAAACTCATGAAGACTTCAGGTGACAGCTCTTACTTTCACTTTATGTGCAAACAAGGCGTGGAAATTCTTTCTTTTCTTGCTTTCTGTTTCTCCCCTTCAAGGGATGAAATATAAAACTTCATTCTGCAGAGCTGGGGTAAAAAAAAAATAGTTAACTGCTGGCATGAACACTACTTATACATGGTCTATGGTTTATGGTCAATATCATATGTTAAAATAAATATCAGAATCAACTTTATTGCCAAGTATGTTTATGTGAACAAGGAATTTGAGTATAGACATACACAAAGCTCCTAGTCAATACAATTGGATACAATAAAACAATATAGGTTATACCCTTATATTTCCTATAAAGAAGTTAACTGTAACTCTTATACTGTGTTATGTTGTCCAGGTATGAAACATGCACAAAAATGCTGATGAAAGGAGCATTCAAATAAACACTTTAGTTTCTATTTCATTCTGACCTCATAATACAAACTGTGACTCATCCTCATAAGGTTTCAAGCATGTTTTTATTATGTATTTTTTAGCAAAGGGGAATTTTATATCTGCCATTGTTGGACTTGAATGCTTTTATAGTGTTACTTCGTTAAGAATACATAGTTTCGACTTGTTTTGTTGATGATACTACACAAGAACTCGGTATTCCCCCAACACTCACAAATCTCCCTAAAAAACCCAGCCCAACTGATATAAAATCTCATGTGACATGTTATTTTCTCTTTCGATAAAAAACATTTGATGAGTACGCACAAGCAGATAATTACCTGAAACACACAGAAGTTTTTTGTTTAAAAGAATAAAGAAAATATTGACATATTACTAGTGCCGGTCATCATGGAGGGACTAGAAATGAAAAAATTTGGGTGCCAAGATTAGATTTCTTAGGAAAAAGATTTCTACACTGAACCTGGCAGGCATCATTTAACTATTAAACATGAGCAAAAACAATAATAAAGTAGTACAAATTGAGTACAAATAAAATAAACAGTGAACTATCTTAAACTTAAACTTTTATAAAGCACATAAAAAAAAAACATTCACAATTACTAGGGCCAATACCGATACTTTTAATTTTTTACCTTTATTTTCATTGCATTTGTAATTTTTAAATATAGTCTATTAGCTTGTTAAGTCTGATGTCACGTAGCAGCGCTTCCGTGTCCAAACGCTGTATCAGTTACCACGAGAAAACAACAAAAGGTGCTAATATAAACTCACAATCTGATAGAATACTAGCGATAAGGTTATGATCTTAACCTTTACCTCCATACCGAAGTCCCATATAGCCAGACAATGAAAATATAAATAAAAAAAAATATGTAAAAATTATCTGTGTTTGGGTCGCTGTGAGCACGGAGACTTGTAGTGTATACCGTAAGTTTGAAAGCGTTTAGCTCAAATTATTAATATGAATAAACAGTGCTCATAGACGGCTGCTGAGGTCGTATTCACAAGTGAAGTGAGTTGAGGCTTGGACCCGGAAACAGCGCTTCTTACGTCATCACTTAACAACCGAATTGTATGAGCTCCTCTGACTTTCAAGTCAAGTCAAGTTCAAGTCTGCTTTATTGTCAATTCTTCCAAATGTACAGTACATACATACAGAGAATCAAAATTGCGTTATCTGTGTGACCCCCGGTGCACACAGATAACATTAACATTAAAGCCTAAAAAATAATGGCAGATAGAGTGCAAACCTGTGAAGTGAACAAACAGTGCAGATAAAAGATTTTTAGTGCAAAAAAGAAGCTTATTCAGTCTGATTAAAGTGACAAAGGGCTTAAGAGCAGTTATTTTATTTAACTGATTGATGAGGTAGTGGAATGACATCAGTTCCATTGAATGAGGTAGTGAGCAGGTCAATGCTGCACAAAGTGACTGGTGCATGTCATTGTATGCTATTGTGTGTGTGTGTGATCTTCTCAGCTGCTCTCACTATGCGTTGTAGAGTCTTTCGACAGGACGCGTTGCAGGCTCCATACCAAACAGTGATGCAGCTCGTCAGGATGCTCTCGATGGTGCCTCTGTAGAAGGTGTACATGATGGGGGGCTTATAATAATAATATTTAACAACAACAATTGGCAACCAAGTACGAGTAGAGAGCAATAGGGTCCATTACAATCTCCATTAAAACCAATAAAATTTCACTTATAACCAAAAAAAAAAAAAAACAATAACAATTTTTATTGATGGTTTTTATTGTTGTTGTTGTTTTTTTTTTTTTTTTAGCAGGGGATTGAAATAAATGTATATGTACTTAAATACTTCTCCAGAACGTCCAGATGGCCAGTCCGCCCCTGGATTCAGTCACAATGTGTATCAGTATGATTAGCAAATATTCCTTGAAAGTGGTGTTCATTTCAAAGTGCCACTGGGCAGGTCACACTATACATCCCCTCTCAAAGAAAAAATAAATCAATGCAGTTCAAAATCTATATTTGAACTATCAAAGAAAAACAGCTTGTTTTTACTTCACACAGGAAGAACTGATCATTTTGTGCATATTTTGTCTTCCTCTCTATTGTCGCTCAACCTGTGCTTTTACTTCTACTGTCCTGCTGATTTAGTCAATTCAGCCTGCTCTTCAAATCACAATTCAAGTTATCTTTGATTGTCATCTTTTAGGTGACTTTTGCCTATTATTGGAAATGAAAGAAATAAAATGTGCCATGATTCATTTGATTTTGTCACATGATCTAAACTTTACATACAGCACCTTGACTTTAGATGAATTTGCAACTGTGTTTTAGCCAACCCCCCTTTTTCCATTTTAGAAATAAAAGTGAAAGTAAAGGCTGTTTATAAAGCCACTATGTTTCTGTCTCACGTCACTTGAAGTAGAAAATTCAAAACAGAACGATGGAGTTCCAGGTCTATTTGAAGATTAACAAAAGTACAATTAAAACATTAAACCTGCCAACACCAGCACCAAATGAAGGAAACGGGAAACTCACCGTTGGAGATTTAAAGAAACAAGCCATAAGTCATTTTCCTGGAGTAAATGGTAAATTAAAACTTTTGCCTATATGTTTCAAAATTAATGACTTCTTAATACTTGACTTTGTCTTTCTTGTCAGATCTCAACCAACTGAGGTTGATTTTCGATGGAAAGGACCTTGAAGAAAATAAAAAACTTACTGAATACAAGATTCAGGAACTCTCTGTCATTCAAGCCGTGTTGAAAATGCGTGGTGGAGGTATGATCATTTTTCTTTTAAATATTGCACGCTCATATAATAAACTTAATCTGATTCTGATTCCTATAAAATGTATCTTTGTTTTATTTAAACTAAATTAAGTGGTAACACTTACGATAAGGTTGTATTTGTTCTATTTTTTAACGTTATTGCATTAGCCAACCTATGAGCAACTACGAGCATTCAGTGTAATGACCATATGAACATGAGTGACAATAATATTTTATAATCAGCATTTATTAATGTTATTACTCCACCACCTGCGTGACATTAACTGTATTGGCAAACAAAGTGGTTTGAAAGACAAATGTGCAATGAAGTGATTATTGTGTTTAAGCAGTGGGTTAGTCAATGTACGAGGAATAAACCATGGAGAATATGAATAGTGACATGAAAGTAATTAAAACAACATGGAATCATAATTGAAATAAACAACCTATGATAAGGAAATTATATAAAAAAAGAAAAACATTCTAAATTCACAAACAGTTGCAGCAGTCCTCTGTCCCGTAACTCTAACCCTAAAATACCCTTCACAGAAACCTGCTCACATTAAGAGTTTCGAAGCCAACCAGTGTCTAGTGAGATCCAGGTCAGTCATTATTCATTATTCTGTTCTGTATTCTTATAGTCTTTGGCTCTTGTGATTTTATATTTTTGCATAAAATTATCGTATCATATTAAATCTTTCAATTGATGATTGTCTTTATGTTTCCTTTTGTGTGCGTGTTTTCTTTATAGGCCCACTTCATGATGAAGAGTTTCCCAGGATTCGGTCGATCCTTTATCGCTTATCTTTCAGCCGCCAGATGTTTTGGACTTCGATTCATTTGAAATAAAAAAAAATAATAATAAAAGTACATATTATATTACAAATGTACTAAGAAAATCAGTAAATAATCAAATGAAAAAAAAAAAAATATTGTTTCTAGGGAAGATAATTACGTTGATCTTAAGTGTCTCAGAAAAATCATTAGCATGTCATAAAAAAATATTTTCTCAAACTGTGGCAGGGGTGAGGGATATAATAAGCACATTTTAAGGAGTAGCCTATACTTATACCTTATATAAAACAAATAAAAAGCTAATTTGTTTGTAAGCTATTTAAGTATGTTTCATTAGCTAATTATATAGATATTATAGCTTACTTTTTTTTTCATCTGTAATTTTTTCACACAAAAGATACCATAAAGTAGATTTACATGTCACGTTTTACATGCAGAAAAACAAACGTTTTCCAAACTTGTCAAACTTTTACAATAAACAATTAGATGGTCCTGCTGTTCTTGTTGTCACTTTTAGTCATATGATTCATATTTTTACTGATTTTCACCATGATTACAGTTTGCGGGTAAAGCATTGAGGACATATTATTTTGTAATTTATTGTGTATAAAATATGCATGTATAATTAGTGCACTGTACATATAAGATGAACAATTATGAATGTAAAATTATAATGCATAATTAATAGTAATTGAACATTATAATAAAATCAGTTAATAAATATGAATCAGTTAATAAACATGAATCAGTTAATAAACAGCCACTTGAGGTGGACATCTGAATTGCATTAAGTTGGGACACTTTGGAATAAACTTTCATTTTAGTTATCTTACTGTATGGCGATGTGTACAATGTTGTTTACTTCCTATTAAATGAATAAATAAATTCACAAAAATTTTGATTTTTATGACAGATTTTTATTACTATTAAAATTATATTTGATTTATGTCATTTCAGAGCAAATACATATTTAGAAAAATATATCAACTTATCATCATTAAGCTGAGAAAATAACAGTGAGATTAACTTTTTTTTTAATTTTTTTATCCATATTACTCAGCCCTAATAAAAAACAATTGAGCTGTTGGCATATATCCATGATTACGTTCCATTACGTTGATAGGTACACTATTCCTCAAATAGAAAAAAAATTGTTCAAATCAGGTAGACACAAACACAACAGGATTTTAGGTATATACTGTTTATCCAATGTGTGATATGTATTCTACATTACTTGTCATTTCTGCTCACAGTCGTACATCTTCTATTTGCTTTGGTGCGACTTCAGCTGTGCATAACACGTAAGGAGTAGATGTTTTTAGGCACTCTTGAGCAGGTTTAAGACAGAGAAAGCAAAATTCTTTGTGGCATTTCTGGCATGTCATGATTTTACATCCCACGTTTGAGTGTGCAATCAGCACGCCACAGAATGGACAGGCACGAATCGCTGGACACTGGGCATTTTGAATATATTTTAAAGTAACCACTGAACAGTCTTTAAGTAGTTCCTGGTCCTTGCTGGCACAACCCACATTTTCACACTGATCAGCAGAAGGTTGAGGCCCTTTCCACTCTCTCAGACACTGCCAGCAGAAATGATAGATTTTTCCGGTCCTTTTAGTGCAAATCAAGCATTTTACACTGAGATTTGAGGTGTGCACCCTTTCTATAAAAGTGCCACAACCAGGACACTGCAGAGAGACCAAATACAGTGATGAAGAAACAATAAAAATACAACGTACATATATACTGTAAATGTACTACATTAATAATAAGATCCAGGCAAAGATGCAGAAATGTACATACATCCTTTATGTCTAACTTCTTAGCAGCGTTTATTCCAAGCAAATCCTCAAAACCTATTCGCTCATTAATTGTAAGTTTAGCTGATTTTCGGACTTCATCATATGGCCAGTCTTTGTCACACACTGGACACTTAAATACAGTTTCTCCCTGAAATCATATAACAAAGCATATTAATATCAATCTGAAATAATACCTTTTTTTTTTTTTTTCAAAAGTACAGTGGGGTAAAGATTTTCATAGGATGTGTTTATTCTACACATTCTGGACATTATATGAACTGCATTAATGAACATATATACTATATACCCATATAAACAACATGCTGTAGCTGCAGAATTATATCTAAAAATGCTACCTTAACTTTAAACCTTTACCAATAAAAATACACTCACTTTTAACAACTGAGCTTTGCAGCAATCTGTGAGTGTCATCGGATCTGCGACATGACCGCAGGACAGCTCAACTCTTAAAACACCAGGGTCATTGTCATATTCATCTGAAAGATTTACAGACTTCATTAAAGGAATCAGAAACAATAATCATTTTTAAATGAATAAAATCGATATTTTGAATAAAATTCTGCATTAGCTACTCTTTAGTGTCACATTCCCACTTTTAACTATTAGCAGAACTAGCGTTCGTTGTCTAGGCTATATTAGATCGCAATTACAATGCTATGTCATCCAATTAATTCAGATTTTGGCTACTTGTGAAACTGTGTCGGTCTTTATTAAAAATAATAGTCTCACAATGAATAAAACCAGAAATAGTCTAGTTTACATTTTACTTTCATTTCGTTGGTCCAGTAAATATAGCCTACTTGTCAGACTGACACGATTAACTTACCGAGATCGCTTGGTTTTTTCACCACTTTAATATCTTTGTCGGACAAAGTGAGTTTTTTTAATTTTCCGTCCATTTTCAACGGCAGTCGATTTCTTTGGTGATGTCAATACCAGCTCTCGACCGTTTGTTTCATTCTTTAAATGTGAAAGTACATGCAGTCTTTGGACCAAACGCCTATTTCTCCTCCCCTTTGACATCTGGCTTTAGGCAACAGCTTTCATTTTCATTTATATTTATATTAGCGGCTTCAATATACATTAGCCTAATAACATAAGTAACATTTAGTAGCCTTATTAAATGTATTGATAGCTCATGTTTAAATAGGTTAACCTAATCGGTCCAGCTGCTGCGTAGCCTATGAGACGATTTGTTCTGTTTTACATTTAAATTCATTCATCTAGTCTTCTTCTTTTTTCTTCTTTCTATCAGGGAGGAGCTAAAGGAAAGAAAAAAGGCAAATACGGAATCGATGCAGTATTTTAGATTTGAAAACGCTGGTGGTAGTATCTATTTAATCTTCTCTGTCCGACCGATAGACTACAATCTCTCTCTCTCTCTTTCTTAGGTAAGTCTTCAAATATCAGATAATTATTTTCTATTTTAACATAAATCCTTTTAATGTATAAGGTTAAGAAATCCACATTACTCTATAAATCAAAGTAAATAACAGAGACAAATATGATCAAACTCAAGTCATTATAACTTTGTTAAAAACTTTTTGTTAGGCTACATTTGAGAGGGACAGAACTATGGAGCAATTAATAATTGTGAGTTGCTAAAAATGTGCGACAGATATGGCATTAAAAAACAAAACAAAAACAAACAAAAAAACAAACAAACAAAAAAAAAAAAAACTAGCTTAAGGAGCCCGGGCTTATGAAAATGCATATCAATAGCACTATTTTCTGTTTCTATTTGGCATGTGATTTTTGTGCAGAAATGTACTTTGTCATGCATATGATACACAATCAGTGTTTTAAGTGGAAAAAAGAAGTGGAGGTACTCAACCCCACTCCTCACCCAATAATAATAACAATAATAATAATAATAATAATAAAGAAAAATACAAACTTCAATACTAAGAAAAAGTAATGTGTGTTGTGTTCTTTTGTGCATATTGACCAGTAAGTGGCGATAGAGGTTCGTGGTGAGACTATAGAAAAGTAAGGGAGTCGGAAGCATTCCATTATGCTACTTAATTTGGTTAATTAAAGTATTCTTTATTTTTGAATGCCTGCCCATTGCTTCTTACCAAGGACATAACACTGTGGTAAATGTATTCATTGTGTGGACCAATTCTTATATGTTGCATTGTACAGTCCTGCAGTTAAGCTTCATAACTGACATGCAACATCAAGTAAATGCTTAAAACTGTCTTCTTTTACTGAAGAAATGTTTGCCCATTGCCCTGATTTATACAACCCCATTTCCAGAAAAGTTGGGATGTTTCGTAAAATTGTATTACAATTTTACAGTATTTTACAAAGTGTCTCAGCTTTCCTGGAAATGGGGTTGTACCTTTAACAGAATTCTATAGTTACTTATTTAATGGTGCATGTATTTATAACTAAAACTAAATGTGCCAAACTTTTCTAGTTTGCAGGGGACACTGTCCTAGTCAGCTCACCTGATTTCAAAGAGAGAATAAGACATAATAAGACTGAATTTAGGAACATGGAAATGAATGCTGCAGACCTGGATGTTAATGTAAAGGTTTTGATTTGTGTAGTACTTGGAATACTGATATTACTCACTGCAGGTAAGTTTAATTAATTGCTTTAATTCAATTACATTTTTGCAATTATTTACTCACCCTCATGTTGTTTCTGTATTGGAAAACAAGACATTTTAAGGAATGTTAAAGCTGCTCTTTAAATGTTTGCATTTAAATTATTCTCATACTTGTTGCTAAAACTGTTAACTTGTTTTATTCCTTACAGTAGTAGTATCTGTGTATTGCTGCCGAAAGAGAAAGAGAAAACATAAGAGAAATGAGCAAAAAGATTTTCAGCTTGAGTCAGTTAGCGTGGACAAGCAAAAAGAACAACGACATCTGCTGACAGAAGAAAATGATGGTAAAAACAAACACACTATTCCTTCAATTTTTCAATTTTCTTATTATCCTTTTTCCCTACCTGTCCTAGGTTTTACTATTTTGAACGTTGACTGAAACCTTGTCTACAGGAACTTCTTGTGTTTACTGCCATCTCATGATAAATCACTATTATATAGTGTATATGCCATAAAATGGATAAAATATAATACAATTAAAACTAAATTGTTGTTTAAAAATAGTTTAAGGTAGATAATGATGAATAATATAGATTTGAATCAGGCTATTTCAGTTATTTTATTTAACCAGGTTTATTTAACCAGGCTATTTGTGCTTATCTTACTCAGGAGAACATGAATCTGGAACTGGATCCACACAACACAGACATTGTGAAAATGTTAATTCTTTACTTACTGTGTTTATTTAAAATTGTTTAAATATGCACAGCTGCATTTCTTTGGTTGTGCTGTATATATTGTTGTATTTGTTGTTTTTAATATTAATAAGAAGATACATAATCAGATTTTAAAAGCCAAAACACACATGCATACATGAGCACATCAGGATTGTCCTGCCCACCTCATACAGTGTGTGGCTCTTGGACCTTTTGATGCCACTGTGTGCTTAGATGCAAAACTGGCTGCATCATAGAATGCAGACAAATGCATTTGTTCAGATTTAAAATTTTGAGTAGTGTAACCCCACCTTCACTTGCTCAGCAATATTCTCTTCAATCTGTTGCTTTATGGGAATCCTCATTTGTTTAGATTTGGATGAATGGATAATTTGGTTTTAATAATACATTTACACTTCAATATTTTTTTAGGTTCAAGGGAAGACACAGAACTAAAGGAGAGACAGGACATAGAGGAACAACTGAAAAGAGAAAAAGAGGAGAGACAGGACATAGAGGAACAACTGAAAAGAGAAAAAGAGGAGAGACAGGACGTAGAGGAACAACTGAAAAGAGAAAAAGAGGAGAGACAGGACGTAGAGGAACAACTGAAAAGAGAAAAAGAGGAGAGACAAAACGTAGACGAACAACTGAAAAGAGAAAAAGAGGAGAGACAAAACGTAGAGGAACAACTGAAAAGAGAAAAAGAGGAGAGACAAAACGTAGACGAAAAACTGAAAAGAGAAAAAGAGGAGAGACAGGACGTAGAGGAACAACTGAAAAGAGAACAAGAGGAGAGACAGGACGTAGAGGAACAACTGAAAAGAGAAAAAGAGGAGAGACAAAACGTAGAGGAACAACTGAAAAGAGAAAAAGAGGAGAGACAAAACGTAGAGGAACAACTGAAAAGAGAAAAAGAGGAGAGACAAAACGTAGAGGAACAACTGAAAAGAGAAAAAGAGGAGAGACAAAACGTAGACGAACAACTGAAAAGAGAAAAAGAGGAGAGACAAAACGTAGAGGAACAACTGAAAAGAGAAAAAGAGGAGAGACAAAACGTAGACGAACAACTGAAAAGAGAAAAAGAGGAGAGACAAAACGTAGAGGAACAACTGAAAAGAGAAAAAGAGGAGAGACAAAACGTAGAGGAACAACTGAAAAGAGAAAAAGAGGAGAGACAGGACGTAGAGGAACAACTGAAAAGAGAAAAAGAGGAGAGACAAAACGTAGAGGAACAACTGAAAAGAGAAAAAGAGGAGAGACAAAACATAGAGGAACAACTGAAAAGAGAAAAGGAGGAGAGACAAAACGTAGAGGAACAACTGAAAAGAGAAAAAGAGGAGAGAGAGAAAGATGACAAACTGAGAAGAGAAGACGAGGAGAGAGAGAAAGATGAGAAACTGAGAAAAGAAGAAGAGGAGAGAAAGAAATTAGAGGAAAAACTGAAAAGAGAAAAAGAGAAGAGACAGGAAGTAGAGGAAAAACTGAAAAGAGAAAAAGAGAAGAGACAGGAAGTAGAGGAAAAACTCAAAAGAGAAAAAGAGAAGAGACAGGAAGTAGAGGAAAAACTCAAAAGAGAAAAAGAGAAGAGACAGGAAGTAGAGGAAAAACTCAAAAGAGAAAAAGAGAAGAGACAGAAAGTAGAGGAAAAACTGAAAAGAGAAGAAGAGCAAAAACCAAAAGGTAAATCAAATATACTTAATTCCAGCTGATGATTTCACAAATACCCTTTTTATACTCTTAATGCATGTTACCTGGGGCCTCATTTATAAACGTTGCGTACGCACAAAAGAAGGCGTACGCCACTCTCTACGCAATAATTGATATTTATAAAAAGCAAACTTGACGGGAAAATGTGCGGTCCTTCACGCAAGCTCTGACCCAGGCGTACGCACAAAAACGGGTGAAATGAGAAATGGCGACACCGTCGGCAGATGGAAGAAACACGTGAGAGTGAAAGTGAAAATGACAATACTGCCTCTCATAAATAACATGAAGACTTCACAAAGCAAGTGTTACAATTAACAGCCTACACGAACACCCGTTTGATCGATCAGCAGTGAAACAAACAAAAAAAAAATCAAACGAAAATTACAACAGAAATTCAAATGAACACATATTTGCAAAAAAAAAAGTGAAATATGTTCTACAATATTGGCATGTTGAGCAATTCATCCTCATAAATAATATAGTTAACAGAGCGAAATAATGTACAAAACGTCTCAGGTTACAAATGTAACCTTGGTTCCCTGAGAACAGGGAACGAGACAATACGTCAACGACGCTATGGGGAACGCCTCAGGTGTGACAGGTGTCTGAAATCAAATATCAACTCACAGCAATCATGCTGACCGGCGACAGCTGTGAATCATCAGCTTGAATGATGAGCGTGCGACCTGGATATAAAAAGGGCGCCTTGAAACCATGACAATATCCTTTCGTCTGAAGGGACTGTTTGTCAGGCAGACCCTGAGGCATGGCTGGGAGACGTATTGTCTCGTTCCCTGTTCTCAGGGAACCAAGGTTACATTTGTAACCTGAGACGTTCCCTTTCGAAGGGAACTTCGACAATACGTCAACGACGCTATGGGGAACGAAATACCCACGCCGCCATGCTAAAGGGAGTGCATGCCCAATGGCAGTGACAACTGTCAGAACCAGCAATTCAATGAACGCTAGAACCACTCACCCTCAGGTCACACAGGGCTGTCAGTGACAGCACTCCCTACGGTCATAGCCCAAGCTATATGATACCACAGAAAACCTCCATAAACATAGTTTAGTGAAAGGTCTACCTGGGCCTGCTCAAGGGCCTAGGACCACAACTTCAACTTCTTAGAAGGTGTCCCTTCTAGGGAATGTGGCTAGGGAACCCGAGGGAACCCCAGCCAGTCACTATTCAGGGGAATGCCACCTGAAATGCCACCAGGCAGGCCTGGTCTGGTGTCACTACATAAGACACTACAGACTGGCCACTTCCTGTCTGTCCGAAGACAGAGCCTCTGGACACTTGCCTTTAGGAAGGCATCCAGCCCGAGGAACTGCGGAGCAGGCAGTGAACCACTCGGCCTGGATCTCAGAGACGGGATATCCTGGAGAGTATGACTCAGCATAGTGCTTTACAACCCTTGCCAGCGAGGGGAGTTTCTCTACTCGATCCACGGATCTACCCAGTTTTTGTGTTTCAAAAAACACTGAGGAGGCCTGTGAGGGCCTAAGGACTGATCTAACTGGGAGGCCTCATGAGAGGCCTACGACCGACTGACCAGACTCAGGAGACCACATACTCACATTGACCCTCAGTGAGGGGAGCATAAGATCTACCTGGTAGGCAACCAGGCTGTAGCAGGATAAAAAGGTTCCAGGAGGGAACCCGTAGCAGAGAATAAAAACTTGAGCCGAGCCAGGGCTCAAACTCACCTCCGGTAGCTGCCTGATAAGGACTGCTAAACTGAAAGTAAGTGGCCACTAGCTTACGAAACCCAGCATCACCGTGAAACTACTCCCAGGGAGACCTGGAGAAGCCTACTACCTGACAACCACAGTATGTGGGAGCTCACAGTATGTGGGAGCTCACCTTCAGAGAGGCCTGGTGAAGCCTGCTATCTGATAACCACAATATGTGGGAGTTCACCTACAGAGAGGCCTAGAGAGGCCTACTACCTGTTACCAGATAACCACCTTAAGTGGAAACTGAAAGTCATTTGGAACTCAACTCCAGGGAGGCCTGGTGAGGCCTACTACCTGACAACCACAGTATGTGGGAGCTCAACTTCAGGGAGGCCTAGTGAGGCCTACTACCTGATAAACACAGTGCAGGAAAGCTTACTTTCAGGGAGGCCTGGAGAGGCTTACTACCTGAAAACCATAGCTGATAGTGAGCCAGACTGGCAGTCCAGTTGACTGTCTTTGGGGCTTTGCCTTCAGGGAGGCCTTATGAGGCCTACTACCTGACAGTTCAAAGAAGCGGGAATTCAACTCCAGGGAGGCCTGTGGGGCCTGCCACCTAGTAACCACAGTATGTGGGATTAAACCCTCAGGGAGGCCTAGTAAAGCCTACTACCTGACCACCACAAAATGTGGGAGCCCACCTTCAAGGAGGCCTGAAGAGGCCTACTACCTGAAACAGTCTAATCAGCTGGATGTAACTGCTGCTGGGGACTCGCCTAACAGGGAGGCCTGGTCGAGCCTGCTAGCTGATAGCGAGTCTATTCTGCTACTTTACCGAACACTGCTGGAACCATACTATTAAAAACTTTTCCTATAGTTTTGTCCAAGTGTACGTTCCACAATGTTGCGACCCACCTCAGAGGAGGCCTGTTAAGGCCTACTAATCAGCAGTGAGCCTTCTGCCCGAACTACCTGGGCCAACCACCGAAGGTGAGCTGGCCTAGGAGCCCTATTGGGGGCTATTCCGTCAAGGAGGCCTGCTGGGGCCTACTACCCAACTGTGCAGCCTTCGTGGCAGAAATCTGTTGCTACAGCATCCTGGTACCTAATCACATTGCCAGAGGCAGTGTACTCAGCAAATAGCAATACCCTTATAGCAGGGGAGTACAACATACGCCATTCTGCCTAGTGGAGGCCCCATGAGGGGCCTACCTACTAAATGCATAGGCGTCAGCCCATGGCAATGCTCTGGCTTCAAAGGGAGTGGAGTTCAAAAACCGGAATGAAATGTAGTTTAGAACTCCCTGCTCAACCGGAGCCATCGTGGTGTGAGGTAGATACATACAGAGCTGAGAATGGACTACTCAAAACTACCCTGAGTCAGCGGGGGAGTAACAACCATATGCCCCTGCAATGTTAGACAGGGAGCAGGCCTGCAAGTGGCTCCAAAGGGTGACAGGGATTTGTCCTGCGCCCAGCCTAGGGGAGCGGGGGGGCTAAATTGCAAGCCAACCCACTTCAACCCATCGGTCGAGCGATTAGCTCAACGGGCTGAGTGGAGCCAGCTCTAGAGGCCCAAAACATCTCTGTTCGGCATGGTCTGACAAACTCTCACTTCGCAGAGCGAAAGATGGCCTAACCCTGCCAGACTGATCCTACCTCAGCTACCACCCTGCATTACTCTATCACCCCTGAATGCAGAGAAAGGGGCGGGCCTTGGCCAACAACTCCCATTTAAGGGAGGAGGCTGAAATCAAGGGGAGGAAGCCCAACACATAATGAATGTGGCAGCTATACTTAGCAACACGCCTCCAACATCCCTAGCATAGCCTAGGCCAGCTACAGAGGCGGCCCGGATAAGGGCCGACCTACAAGCATAGATCTACCTGAGGGCTCGGAGGAGCCACAGCCTACTTGATTGAGAGGCCGTGAAAACACTCAACCTACTGAAACCCAACAGAGCTCAGGGGAGCGAGTACTCAGGATACCAATGTCACAAACCGATAGGCAGGACATCTATCTGAAGATCTATCTGAAGCGCCAGCGTCAGTCTAAACCTAAAGCAAAAAAGTTTTTTTTTTTTTTTTTAGGAAGACCAACTACTCTACCCTCTGGGTGGCTAATAGCCCTGAGGCTAAACAGAAATGAGCGGTGGCCCACCACGCATATAAAATGTTATGACAGGAAGGCCATCACATACTCAGCACAGAAGCCAAATCTTCTTTGAGCTTCCTCCTAATTCGTTCTAGCCACCAACTGGGGGAGGCTTCAGGGCCCTAAAGTCCATACTTTAATTGCTCCTCTAAGAATGACCCCCTAGGTCTATACAGGGAACAGGGTCTGTAGAGAAATACAATCAGTGTTAGTTATACACACAGAATTTTACAAACCAAACGTTCACCTGCGGCGTGCGGAGTGAAGACTCGCCAGAGAGTTCTCAATGAATCTGGGGTCGACCACTTTTACATGCCTAAAAGAGGCGCTCACATCAACCAGTTGCTACGGTGGGCCATCAGAACATAGTTCTCATCATAAGGCCCATCCCCAGGGCTGGTGTAACGTAAACGCCTGGGGTGTCAAGAAGAGGGAGAGGGCTGGTAGAAAAGGCCCTCCAGGGAGATCAAACCCTATTTCCGCTGAGCGTTGCAGCGCTTGTGCTGAATGACCTCCCTTAAGTCCCTCTTTTTGCGGGAGGCCCGCCTCCTCTGTGTCCTACTCCTCCATGGAGGGGGGGCACGAGAGGCGACACTAGACCTCTGGCCCTGCCTACGGTCCTCAGACCAAGACGGACCAGGTCCTCCCACCTGCCTGGGCTGGGGCCCGGATCTCAGAGGTATGCAGGTCTTAAATGCAGCTGAGCGCGCCTTCGCCTCCCTAAACTTTCCAACCACCGCCTCAACGGAGGTGCCAAAAAGTTTAGCAGGTGAAACTGGTGAATCAAGGAGAAGGGATTTTTCTTTCTCCCCGATATCAGCCAAGTTGAGCCACAGATGCCTCTCTGTGGCCACCATCGCCGCCATCGATCGGCCGATCGCGGCAGCAGTCTGTTTAGTGGCCCGGAGGGACAAATCTGTGGTCCGGCGCAACTCAGCGACTGCCTCAGGGGACAGCCCTGCCCCCTGGTCAAGATCCTGCAGCAGGTCAGCTTGGTAGGCTTGGAGCACTGCCATGGTATGAAGGGCAGCACCAGCCTGACCTGCCGCCGTGTACGCTCTGCCATTCAAGCGAGCCGTGGCTTTAAGGGGCTTGGATGGCAGAGTCGGAGCTTTTAGTGTCGACACCCGCCCAGAAACGAGATAGTTCGCAAACGTCTCTTCAACGGGCGACATCGACACATAACCGTACTCACCGATCCCCTCAACATCAGCGAAGTTGCCCCGCTGATGTCGATGAATACGGGCAGAGTACGGTTTCTTCCATGCCCTCTCGATCTCTGAATGGAGATCAGGAAGGAATGGAAGGCTCTGCTGAGCTGGTGGTCTATGTTCAGGGAGAAACCGATCATCCAAACGACCGCGAACGATCTCTCCCTGAGCGCGCCGCCATGGCAACTGAAGTTTGTCAGTGGCGCGCTCCATAACTTCCACCAGCTCTGCGTACACGGGGCAGGATGGCTGACGAGGTTGAGGATCTAAATCATCCTCCTCAGCCATCTCTTGCCCGGCCTGAAGAGCACTCGCTGCAGTATAAGTAGGAGAAAAGTCTCCGTCATCCACCTGCAGCTCACTCTCGTCAGCCGATGACGCGTCCGAGAGGTTAACGCCCCTCTCGAGACTGTCAGCGAGCTCCATCTGGGAGCCCCATGAAGCGCGTCGCCGCTCTGCCTCGGCACGAGCGGGACCCGATCCGCGAGGACCAGACGCTGAACTCTCTTCCCTCGAGAAGAGAGCCCGACGAGACCGGAGCGTTTTCATACGAAACTGCTCACAATTTGCACAGGATGATCCCTCAAGAGCATCCTGTGCGTGCTCTTCACCCAAACAGTACACACAAATCTCGTGAGTGTCACCCGGCGACAAATATCTTGGGCATGGGTCAGCACATTTCACAAAACTTTTAGGACTTGCCTTAGATGTGCGTTTCATTTCTTCGCTGTAAGCAGACGTTTAAATCAGACAAAACAGTCCCTGAAGACGAAAAGGATATTGTCATGGTTTCAAGGCGCCCTTTTTATATCCAGGTCGCAAGCTCATCATTCAAGCTGATGATTCACAGCTGTCGCCGGTCAGCATGATTGCTGTGAGTTGATATTTGATTTCAGACACCTGTCACACCTGAGGCGTTCCCCATAGCGTCGTTGACGTATTGTCGAAGTTCCCTTCGAAAGGGAACTGATATTCTCGTCAATGTGTCCGTCTGGCAGATATAGTTGCAATTAGATAGACAGATAGATAGATAATTAAGGAGATAGATAATTAAGGAGATGTTGGTCCTGTTGGACCTCTGCAGGCTTTTGGGCCCGGCGTTACAGTGGAGCACTCAGAGGAACCACGCCGTGCCCTTCCCACTTCAAGTCCTAACAACACTAGGATTCCTGGCGACTGGCACTTTTCAGAGGGAATTGGCTGACAGGTCAGGAATATCTCAGCCGACCCTTAGCCGGGTAATGCCAGACGTGTTAAAAGGCATAATAGCTTTGTCCCATGATTCCATTAAGTTTCCATACACGGCGGGTGAACAGGCAAACAAGAAAGCTCAATTTGCAGCTATGTATGGTTTCCCAAATGTCATCGGTGCTATTGACTGCACTCATGTTGCCATAAGGGCACCGAACGTTAATGAAAATACTTCATTAATAGAAAGCATTTTCATTCAATCAATGTCCAAATTATTTGTGATGCAGACATGTTGCTCACTAATGTAGTAGCTCGGTGGCCTGGGTCAACCCATGACTCATTTATTTTAAGACACAGCAGTGTTGGACGCAGACTCGAGGCGTTTGGAAGTGATGCGTTGCTTGTAAAGAACAACAAAAGGTGTGGAAAATATTATTGCATTTCTCTTACCTGTGTCACCCGGTGCATCTGGCGCGTCAGTGTCCCCCTCCGCCTCAGTCACCACTCCACTTAATAGGGATTCCCCAATAATTGCCGCTAGTCTCTCATCAAGAGGGGTCAGCTCCGGTGTCCCTTTTCCCCCACCCGTGGCAGACACACTCTGGCGATGGAGCGCTAGACGTTTTTTTGCCTCGACTTTGATGTCCGACCATTTCTTTTTTATTTCGGCCACGGTCCGAGGTTGTGAGGCTACAGCATTTACGGCGTCTACCACCGTTTGCCACTCAAGTGCCTTTTTGGCTTTAGTAATGCCCACACTGTGCCCTCCAAACAAATTTTTCCCCTCTTTTCCACCTCACCAATGATAACTTCTACTTCACATTGAGTGAAGTTACGTTTTTTTGATTTCCTCTCTGTGTTTGCCATGATTTCGCAATCAATGAATATTAACTTGTGGGCGTTTCACGGACTATCTATGGGCAACTATGGGCGTGTCATGAAGCCGCAAAAGCTGCGCTACATTTAGAATTGATTGTGATTTATCAAGGGAAAAATCCGTAGGATGTGCGTGTTTTATAAATCCGAATATTTCTGTGCGTACGCACGTCCTATGTTTCATCCGTACGCCACTTCTGATGCAAATCCTACGCAAAGTTTTATAAATGAGGCCCCTGCTCATGATGTTACTTGAATATTCTACTAACTTTGTTTTGAGTGTGTTACAAGCATCAAATTCAAAACTAGAAAAAAAAGTTTGTTGAGACAAACTTTAAGTTGGCTTGAGAAAGCCTGACCAGAAAGTTTGAGGAAGTTTAAAGAAGTTAATTTAAAGAAGTTCGAAGTTTAAAGTAGTTTAAAGTTAGATTGATTGATTAGTTGAATGAAAGATATATTATTTAGAAAGAATGATAAATAGATTAGTTCAAAAGAAAAAATGATAGGTTAGTTTGAAAGAAAGAATGATAGATAGATAGATAGATAGATAGATAGATAGATAGATAGATAGATAGATAGATAGATAGATTAGTTAGAAAGAAAGAAATATAAATTATCAAGTGACTATCATGTCCCTAGCGTGGTTATCAAGCTACTAGCATTTCGCTAGCATGATTAGCATGTTACTAGCATATTCTTAGCATGATAAGCAAGTGACTCATGTTGCTAGCATGTTTCTAGCATGATTAGCATGCGACTAGTATGTTGCTAACTTGTTTCTAGCATGATTGGCATTCAACTAGCATGCGACTAGCATGTTGCTAGTATGTTTCTAGTATGATAAGCATGTTGCTAGTATGTTTCTAGCATGATTAACATGTTGATAATATGTTGTTACCATGTTTCTAACATGATTAGCATGTCACTAGCATGACTAGGATGATTAGATGCTACTAGCATGTTTCTGGCATGATTAACATGTTGATAGCATTAATTGCATGTTGGTAGCATGTTTCTAGCATGATAAGCATGATTAGATGCTGCTAGCATGTTTCTAGCATGATTAGCATGTTAATAACATGAATTGCATGTCACTAGCATGTTTCTAGAATGACTAACATGTTGCTAGCATGTTTTCTAGCATGATTAGCATGTTGATAACATTAATTGCATGTTGATAACATTAATTGCATGTTACTAGCATGTTTCTAGCATGATTAACATGTTGCTAGCATGTTTATAGGACGATTAGCATGTTGCTAGCATGTTTTTAGCATGATTAGCATGTTTTGCTAACATAATTAGCATGTTGTTAGAATGTCGCTAGTATGTTTCTAGAATGACTAACATGCAACTAGCAATTTGTCTGTGTTGACCAATTTACAAAATCTCACGAAATGTTTCTGAAAATGGGGTTGTGTACTGATTTTAAAAATAAGTGAATACAAAAAAATATATAAAGTCCCTCTTTCTTCTGGAATAACTCCCTACTATTCTAGCTATTTTAGACACAACTCCGTGGCATGATACTGCAGGTATTGTTAACTTCTCTTTGACAAAATGCTTATGCTAATCATCTGCAGGGGCATAGCCAGAGCATTTTTCAGGGGTGGCCAAAGACCCAGCGATCTTCGTGGTGGTCAAAGAAATGAATGATAAGGCAAAAGACGCATATTATGCAACCATTAGGGTATAGAACACTTGGCTGTTTTATACCCTTGGGTGTTTTATACCAACCAACCCAAATTCAAATCCGCCTTGTGCTCATTCGTCTGTTTTTTTCTCATCAAATTTCAGATCATAAAGACATTTAGTATCAGTAAAAATTAAGTAAATATTAAAAAAAAAATGAAAATGAAGTGCCTCGCAGTCGCAATTATATAATACAATTTTATCGGCTGACTTTGTTTAGATGTACTTTGCTCATGAAATACAGGAAAATCAGACAACAGTGTTCATGAAAAGTAAGTCACAATATTAATTATTGAACTGTTGTATAAAATCTATATCTTTTTTAATCCTTAAAAAGCTGTTCATCATGAGGTTACAGTCATGCAAAATCCCACATTGCACAGCTAACCATAGACATATCCCACTAAGTATTTATTATGTGGCCCTGTCCCAAATCGCACCCTAGACCACATGTGAGTGGACTCAGAGGAAGACCTCGAGGTCTAAGTAGAGCTTTAGATATACAGTTACGCCAGAAACATCACACCCTGTAATTTTACAAAAGCAATTTGTAACATTTTGTTGTTATTGTGGAAGTATAGAAAATAAAACTGATATTTTTATTTCTTTCCTCTGTTCACAATGTAAGGGATCGCGCTGGCACCACCGAACTGAAAAGAGCAGTGTTATGCTTTATTTGAGAAGTATATTTGCAAGCAATATAGAATAGCCTATACAACAGCCAGACAGTATGAAGAAACTTATTGTGACTAATTTAAAGACGTCTGCCAAATTAAATGGAAGTGTGAGCGAAGTTTCAATTTAGGTCTCATCAGCTACTGATTTTTTTTTTCTCATTTCAGTTATGCATATGAATGAATTTCACTACGGTTGTTCCAATATTTTTACCAGTGCTTGTAAGAGGTTTTTCTGGAAATACAATGAATGTATTTCATTGACGTTGTTCATGGCAGTAGTGGGACACATTCTCAGTCCTGGAGTTTTAATGCCTTAGACCGGCTCACTTTTTCAATTATTCGCTCACATATCTCTCACAATTGAGTTTTTTTTTTTTTTAGCATGGTGCCACTGTCAGGGGAGTCAACAGATAATTACGTCATCATTTGGGTTGCCAATTAACTTCAGAAATGGAAAATAAGGACTAATTATGATAATAGAAAGAAAGAAAGAAAATAGTGGTCATTCTTGTAGAAAATAAGTGACAGAATAAGGGACGATACAAGACTAGTTTATTTTTTATTTTTATGTATTTTTCCTCTCTCTATTTAACATCATTAATTTACAGTGAAATACGTCTTTCTTCAGGTAGACTGAAAGTTTTCCTGCTTGCTAAATGTTGGGCTCATGATCAATAAGTTGTATTCACTCAAACTGATTTATTAAAGTCAAACTGTGGACGGGACGGTGAAGCTGAATCAGTTACCGCGAGTCGCTCGCTATGAAGCGGGTGCAGCTGACGGAGGAGTCCGCTCGGTCTTAAAGCATTCCTCAAATGTCTACTTTCACAAATAACAATGATTTTCCCAAAAATAATTATTTATTATCAACTGAGAATTTGTTATTATTATGGTCTGGTGAAAATAATAATATGGGCTGTGAGACAATAATAAATAAATAAATAAATAATAATAAATATGATTCGGTCCCACTTTATTTTAGGGTCCAATTCTCACTATTAACTAACCATTAACTATGACTTTTGCCTCAATTAACCCCTTATTTGCTGCTTATTAATAGTTTATAAGGCAGTTGTTCAGTTTACGGTATTGGGTAGGATTATGGATGTCATGCATTATATGTACTTTATAAACACTAATAAACAGCCAATATGTTAATAATAGACATGCTAATAAGCAAACTAGTTATTAGTGTGAATTGGACTCTATACTAAAGTGTTACCCATGATTTTTACTGGCCCTCTCGGCTAAAAAAACATACCGGGCCTCACGGCAATCCTCCCGGTAATCCCAACAGGCCAATCCGTGCCTGCATTGTTCAGTGTGTTCCTTTCACTAATTCTTGTAAGAGTCTTTTCAATAATTATGGTCTATACAGCCCCTCATAGTGTCTCCCAGCCTGTAAATGAAACATTTATACCTTAACTCTGTATGTTATTACACGTTTATGGAATATTAATATTAAATCACTTTGTTGAACTGATTTTGAAGGACACATTGGATTAAGAAATCAGGGGGCCACATGCTATCTGAACTCAGTGCTGCAGGCACTTTTCATGACAGAAGATTTCAGAAATACTGTGGAAAGGTGAGATTTTTATTGTATTGGCGATCATTAATACTGCTGAATAAAATATTCAGTTATAAGTTCTCTGTTTTTCAGGTTGTTCAAACCAATCGATGTTCACATTGCACGGTTATTTATTGATTTAAAGTCTCCAAAGGGAAGAGCAGCCACCACTGAGAGAATCACATCTGAACTAAAAGTTAATGGTAGGGTTTGCATTTGTCATCCATACATAAACTCTTAACATAAAAAAGTCATCAAATTTAAGGGTGAATTTAATGTTGAAATTTAAAAAAAGGATAATGTTGTTCTATTATTGTCTGAAAGTGTGTATATATTTTTTTCAGTTTATGAGCAGCAAGATGCAGCAGAATATTTCCAGAATATAATGAACATGGTGAATTCAGAGATGTCTAAGGTGTTCAGATCCTACAACTATTATTCAGTGTTTTGGCTAGATTGTGATATATGATTGATATTACTGGGCTGATACTGAAATATAATTGACTATGTTAATCTATAAAAATATAGTCTGTTTTTGATGAGTCTGAGATTGATGAAATAGTAAAGGATTTACACAAACATGTTTTCAGGTATACCAGGGAGAGTTTGAGCACAGAACCATGTGTAAAAATCCAGGAAAGGAGCACCCACTTGTAACACGTCATGAATCCTTTTACGTTATTCCCATCTGTATGGAAACATTTGACATGGACTCTCCCGTGGACATGGTAAACCTTTTCAGAGGAGTATACTTAAGCCACTCCAAAACTTCTACTAAATTTCACTGTCCAAAATATCGAAGAGCTTGTAAATATCATATTTAATCAGACATTACACATTCAACTACATCATGTATCAGATGTCCAAATAAAATGTTACATCGTCCATTAATTTTGGGATTCCAGTCATAAATAAATACAACCAAGCACTGTTTATAATTTTTTCAGCAAAGCTGTTTTGATTCATATTTTGACCCAATCAAGACATGTGAAGATGACCGAGTGAAATGTCCAACTTGCAAAGAGCTGGTGAACACGGAAATAGTGAGTTTTAACTTGCAAATGGGTTATAAAAATATTAAGTTTGTATTAAATGCTATATTTCACACTATGACTGGACACATTATTTTTTCATATAGTTATTGTATTTTTATACATAATAGACTTTAGAGTATAAGTAAATGTACTACATTTTGTAGAGCAGAAGCAGTCACACAGTTGATGTTCTGCTATGCTTGAGGATGGCAGATTAATTAAACATACTAGTTTAGTAAGCTGTTGTTGTTTTTTTCTTCTTCTTCTTCTTTCAGACATGCAATATACATAAACTTCCTCCAGTTCTGGTTGTGCAGCTGGAGAGATTTCAACTGGATTACAAAAATTACAAGAAAAACACATCTGCAGTGGAAATTCAGTTCCAGTTATCAGTTAAAGTATGTTGAATTTGTTTAAATGAGGGATTCAATTTTTTATTAAAAATTAATATTAAGCCATAAATCCTATCATGTCTTGAGCAGTTTAAAGGGATAATTCACTTAAAACCTGACAAGACATGAAGCAGATCTGAATGTTTTCACCAGCAATTACGCTCATTTACATTTTTATAATTTATTAGAGGCTTATGTCCAGAGCGACTTACAAATGAGCAGAATAGAAGCTGTTAAACAAACTAAAGAGCAGCAATATGTAAGGGATGTAAGTAAGTAAGTCTCAGTTAGTCTGGCACAGCACAAGCATTTTGTTGGGTTTTTTTATTAAACAGAATTTTTTTCTTTTTTTGAAATTGCATAGAAATTTTTGAGAATTTTGCCATGGTGCATCTTTAACAGTTTCTCTAAAATGCACACGATTCAGAAGCTCTGACTGAGTCAAGGTCAGGGCAAGGTCATTCCACCAGCAGGGAACAATGAAGGTAAAGGTCTAGGAAAGTAATTTTGGGATGGTACCCCATGTCCAAAGCTTCTGGAGGGCACATAAGTCTGAGTTTAGGGTGCAGAACCAGGGGTTGTTCTGTAGGCAAACATCAGTGCCCTGAATTAGATGCGAGCAGCGGTTGGCAACCAGTGGAAAGTGATGAAGAGGGTCTGAAACGCAGTCTTTGGCACTTTGAAGACCACTTTCGCTGATCCAGAATGCTTTTTGTTAAGTATAGTGCATTATTTGAGGTAAAAAGTGTTCAAAATATTAGGCAGGTGGTTTTGGCTGATTGGTTTAGTTAAGTTAATTATTTAATTACATTTCACTTTTATCCAAAGGTAGTCATAAAAAAGCACAAAATATTTGGATGTCTTTTCTTTAGAATGACTTAACAAAAGATCTACACAAAAAGTCATTTTGCTCGTGTTTCATGAGGCTCAATAAATGAAAGAAACAAATAAGTGTCATTCTGTGTTTCCTTAGGATGACAGTGGAGTTCAACACAAGTATGATTTGTATGCAGTAGTGAAACATACAGGATCCTTTCATAGTGGACATTACTATGCAGTCATCAAGTCGTTTGAGGATCATGAGTGGTATGAGTTAAATGACAGCTTTGTGCACAAGGTATTTTTAATATTTTGGCTACAAATTATTCCTGCTATTCAATATGTATTTTGGTAACACTCTACAATAAGTTGTCATTTGTTAACTTGAACAATACTTTTACAGCATTTGTTGATCATAGTTGATGTTCATTTTATTTACTATCGGTAAGGGGTGTCCTTAGGCATGATGTGCCATGATAAAATTACTGTAATTGCTGTAATAAAATGGTCACCATATGACAAATGAGAGGAGGAAAATGTTCATCATGTAACCAGAACCAAATGGAAAGAGCAGGCACAGGAACAGACAAGAATGAGGTAGAGGAGACGATGATGATTTGTAGAGCCCAAGTGTAGTTTAATTTACAACATGCAATCATTCAAACTGGAAACTTACCCAGAACGTGAAACAAAACAAACATGAACTTCGCTCAAATCTAAAACTTAACTATAAACAAACCTAGAACCTGACCAAGGAAATAACATTAAAGGAAAGGGAAAGGATGTGTGGCAAAGTAAGGTGTCCCATACTTCAGGTACTTATTGTGTCAGAGCATTATGGCTGAAATATTAACGTTCATGTCTTGTGGTTTGTTGTAATGTTATTTATGTCTCTCTTTTGCCTCTTCCAGGCAACCATTTTAAAAGACCCCTTCCAGTGTAAGGAGGCCTTCCTTCTTCTGTACAAAAAACATTCAAATGAATCAGGTATTTATTCAGAGATATTAATTTATAAACCAGAAACACATGAATAATTTGAAGAATAAACAGACGACAGAGAGGAAAATAACCTAAACGATATCAATATAAAAGATATACCCTTTTCTGAGTGGTCAAATCAAAAACTTTAGCATGTGATGAAACCCATTTATTCTTAATTTTTAACCACTCTTTATCACAAACATTGATATTAATTCATAATGAATCATGTTTTTCTTGATGTGTATTACTGACTTTCTTCTAACTAACACAACAAGGATTTGTCAGTACAATGACTCAGC
Source organism: Carassius auratus (assembly GCF_003368295.1). NCBI lineage: Eukaryota > Metazoa > Chordata > Actinopteri > Cypriniformes > Cyprinidae > Carassius > Carassius auratus. The sequence goes on along the minus strand of NC_039281.1, from coordinate 9,450,556 downwards.
TATTTTGTTCCATACAGTCTAAAGTGAAAAGAGTGTTGTAGCTCAGAACATAGAAAACTGCCTTTATTTACATCTCGAAGTGCTAAAACTTTGGTCCCTGTTGACTTTCACTGTATGTAGACTTGTAAAAAGACACAAGGGTGCAAAAATAATGAGATCATCTTATTTTGGGTTGAAATAATATTTCAACATTATTCCTTTAACCATGAGTTCAGATTCCTTATTGGGCAAACTTAAAATAGCCCTAACTCCCCTTTCTGTTTCAGCTGTGAATTCCCAACAAATGTGATGATCTAGATGGTCCTCAATGCCAACCGAATCGTTCTGAATCTATAAAACAAAATGTGTCAAAAGTTGACAGCGGCAGTCGATCAAGAAATGAGATTCAAACATGGACCTCTAAATCTGATCCTGATCCTCAACCTGCAGAAAATGTTCCTCATGATCCAGCTAATTGATCAAAAAACACGACGTATGATCCTGACTCAACAGCAAACACCCAACCAACACCATTTAATGAATCTAGACATGTAACACAACCTGTGACAGAGGAGAATATAAAGAAAAAAATCAATGACCATCAATTCACTTTTATTTGTATAGCATTTTTCATGATGCACATATTGGCAAAATAGCTTCACAGAAAATTAAAGTTTCTACAATATATTTAGGATTGGCTTATCTGTGGTGACTACAGTATGTCAAGTTGATGTCCATATGGCAGAAATGTACAGTAAATATCATGCAGTTAATTAATGAAGTATTCAAATAAACACTGGTAAACACTATTAACAGCAATGATTATATGGTGTGATCAAACTTAAACAAAATCTGGTCATTGTGTATGTTGGTTGTATGTTTTTATTTTATTTTTATTTTTTATACATACAAACAAACATGAAGAAATGTCTGCAATAAGTTTTTGTTAATAATTATTTCACAATAATCTATATTTTATAGCTGCAGCTAAGGGTAGCACATGTTGCTACGAGCAAGAGTCCTAGCTGAGCCAGAAAGTTTTCTTCAGATCTTGTTTCCCTCATAATCAAAAGATGTGTACATTATAGATGCTAAGTAATCTAAAGGTGTGAGATAATATTCTTTCATTTTCATGATTTTTGAACAAACACTGCAATTACAAATGGAAATTACATTGAAATAAACTTGAGTTTTAATTTAATGCATCCTAAGAGTGCAGAAACAATATAAATTATGTCTAAATGAGACATTAAATGGTTTTTAATCTTTCTATATCAGACATAAAGAACGTCAAAACAGAAGTAAAAAAAAACTTTCATCCTGGCTCCTCAGTGGACATCTTTTCAACGTGTGACAAAGACACTGAAAAGACATATTTTGGACATAACTTTTCTCTACCCAGAGAATCAGTCAGAAAACAAGAATAATCTGCCTGACTCAACAGCAAACGTATCTAAACCTGCTCTAAATCTAATTACTCTAATCTGAATCTAAACCTATAACATTGCCTGTTTTAGAAAAGGAAACAAACAATAACACTGACAATCAATCAAGACAGACTCCAAAATGTACTAATGTAATGTAACAAGGGTGTTAGGCCAGTAATTTATATCTTTTGGTGTAGTGTGTCAGTAGGAAATATCAGGAAATATCATTATATAGCACATTTCGTACACAACAGTAATTCAAAGTGCTTTACATAAAAGAAATTAAAATAATCCTGAAGAAAAATAATAACAACAATAAAACAAGCAATTTAAAAACTTTTAAAATGATTAAAACATTTAAAAACAGCTAGAAAATGATTTTACATAAAATAAATAAATGAAATAAAACAGTGAAAATATAGTGCATTCAGTTCGGACATTGCATAGTGCTCATTCAATAAATGCGCAGCTAAACAGATGAGTTTTGAGTCTCGATTTAAATGTGACTAGTGTTTTAGCACATCTGATCTCTTCTGGAAGCTGATTCCAGCTGCGGGCAGCATAGTAACTGAAGGAGGTCTCCCCTTGTTTTGTGTGAACCCCTTGGTATTTCTAACTGAGTCAATCCTAATGATCTGAGTGCTCTGTTAGGTTTATATTCAGTGAACATATTTGCAATATATTTCGGTCCTATGTCATTTAGTGACTTATATAGGAGTAAAAGTACTTTAAAATCAATCCTATATTTAACTGGAAGCCAGTGTAAGGACCTGAGGACTGCTGTGATTTGCTCAGATTTTCTGGTTCTAGTCAGAATCCTGGCAGCAGTGTTCTGCATGAGCTGCAGCTGTCTAATGCTCTTTTTGGGAAGGCCAGTGAGGAGCCCATTACAATAGTCCACCCTGCTGGTGATAAAGGCATGAACAAGTTTCTCCAAGTCTTGGCTGGAAACAAAACATCTAATTCTTGCAATGTTTTTTAGATGATAGTATGCTGATTTAGTTACAGCTTTGACATGACTACTGAAACTAAGGTCTGTCTCCAGAATCACACTAAGATTCCTGACTTGATTTTTAGTTGTTTGACCCCTAGAGTCAAGGTATGCATTCACCTTGAACACTTCATCTTTGTTTCCAAATGCAATGACTTTAGTTTTTTCCTTATTTAACTGAAGAAAGTTCTGGCATATCCAATTATTAATTCCATCAATGTATTTGCAGAGGGAGTCAATGGGGCTGTAGTCATTTGGAGATAAGGCTAGGTAAATCTGGGTATCATCAGCATAGCTGTGATAGGCAATTTGGTTCTTTCTCATTATTTGACTTAGTGGAGGCATATACAGGCTAAACAAGAGCGGTGCAAGAATTGAGCCTTGTGGGACTCCGCATGTCATGGACGTCCACTTAGACTTATGCTCTCCTAGACTCACATAATAACCTCTCCCTTCTAAGTATGATCTGAACCATTTGAGTACCATCCCAGAAAGCCCGACCCAGTTTTCCGGTCTCTCTAGTAGTATGTTATGATCGACAGTGTCAAACGCAGCACTGAGATCTAGCAATACCAGCACCGATATTTTGCCAGAGTCACAATTTAAGCAAATATAATTTATTATCTCAATGAGTGCTGTCTCTGTGCTGTAATGTGGTCAAAAACCAGATTGAAAATTGTCCAGGTATCCATCTGAGTTAAGTATTTGTTCAGCTGATTAAAAACTACCTTTTCTATGATTTTTCCTATAAAAGGAAGATTAGATATTGGTCTAAAATTAATCAAAATGGTGTTATCAAGATTGCTCTTTTTTAGGAGGGGCTTAACAACTGCAGTTTTCAGGGAGTTTGGAAATGTCCCAGAAAGAAGTGAGGTATTCACCACTTCTGAGAGATCTGCTTTTAAGCAGTCAAGCACAGTTTTGAAAAAAGATGTGGGAAGTGTGTCAAGACAACAGGTTGACGATTTTAAGTGCTGCACTATGTCTTCCAAAATTTTGCTATCAATTGCTTCAAAAACAGACATAGTATCTTTTTGATATTGTGGCCGAATCTGTCTGACCTCTGTGTTACTTGAGGATGTGCTAATCGCCTTCCTCAGAAAAGAAGGAAGCAAACTCATTGCATTTGCTGTATGAGAGCATTTCACTTGGAATCTGACTTGAGGGGTTTGTCAGTCTCTCAACAGTGGCAAGAAGAGTACGAGTGTTATTTAAGTTACTGTTTATAAGGTTTGAGAATAAATTCTGTCTAGCTGTGGCTAGTTACACATTAAAACCATGAAGGCTGTCTTTATAGATGCTATAGTGAATTTCAAGTTTCGTTTTCCGCCACATCCTCTCTGCTTTTCATAGTCTGAACTGCTGTTGATCTTCTCCAAACTGATTTCTGTCTGTTTGTTTTCTTACTGACTATTATTGGAGCAAAATCATCAATAACATTCCTAACTTTTGAGTTGAAGGAATCAAGGAGAATATCAACAGAGTCTGCAGAAATGCTTGGTGTTAAATATATAGCCTCCATAAATAGTACACTTGTGTTCTCGTTTATGCATCTCCTTCTGACAGAGACAGATCTAGATTCAGTGGTAGCAGAGATCAATATATCAAAGAAAATACAGAAGTGATCAGATAATGCTATGTCCTTAGTAACAATGGATGAAATGTTTAGACCCCTACTGATGATTAGATCCAGAGTGTGTCCACCTTTGTGTGTGGGTCCATGCACATGCTGAATCAGGTCAAAAGTGTTTAGAACCATTATAATTTATTTTGTAGTTTTGTTTTCTGCATTATCTATGTGAATATTAAAATCCCCTGCAATAGCAAAACAGTCAAACTCTGAGGAAATTATTGATAACATTTCTGTGACCTCTTCAACAAAGGCTGGAGAGTATTTTGGAGGCCTGTAAATATTAATAAACAGAATGTGTGGAGCACCTTTCAGCACAATCCCTAGATATTAAAAAGACAAGTACTGACCAAATGACACTTGCTTGCATTGATAGACATCTTTAAATAGAGCAGCTACACCTCCACCTCTCCTAACAGTCCTGCAAACACTCATGTAAGTGAAGTTAGGAGGGGCTGCTTCATTTAGGATTGTTGCACTGCAGCTGTCTTCTAGCCATGTTTCATTTAGAAACATAAAATCCAGATTGTTTTTGGTTATAAAGTCATCGATTAGAAATGATTTATTTTTTAGTGAGCGAATGTTTAAAAGTGCTAACTTGATGGCAGTGCTTTGTGTCTTTACATCAATCTTAGTTTGATGCATAATAGGCCGCAGATTAGATGAGTTTGCCCTTCGGCTTGAGAAGGTCTTAGGGAACACTGGGTTCCCGCTTGTTCTGTAAGCATTTGTGAATGTTGCTGCTATTATAGCGGAGACCCGACACATATCACTGAGAGCTGCTATCAGTTGTTTTTGGTTCACCTTCAGCAGATAGAGGGTTTGGGCCCTGGCGTTGTGGAAGCGGTCGGAGAGCTCTCATAGGAACAGGGCCCACAGGCTTTGGTGGTTGGGTGTTAGCTGTTGGCTGATCAGATCCATGTTGAATCACATTTGGGGAATCCTCACCCACATTTATTAATGCTTCAAATCTGTTCTCCAGACGTATAGGGGGTGGTAGAATACCAGTATTTACAAGCCTTGTCATAGTCGAATCTGGCGTAGAGGAAGCTATGGCAGCAATACGAGAAACTCGTGACAATCTGATGTCTCGTGTTCCTTTGGGTCTCTAAACTTGGTATAAACTGTTGAGATTCAGAAGATTCATGGGACTCACCGGCTGTATGCTGAGAGGGTCCATGACGACGGTCTGCTGAGTGTTCCGTCTGTTTTGGAAGTCCAGAAAGTAACTTTGTTTCAAGAATCACAATCCTTTGTAGAAGTTTGCAGCAGTTCATGCAACAAGTAGATCCAACAGGAGGCATTTTCTCTCTCTTCTGTTTGAATGTAGGCAGTTGTTTTCCCGTCTCCGGAATGTAAGCTGTTAGCAGTGGGAGGCAAAGTCTTCTTTTTGTAGTATTATTCCAGTCCCAATGTTTTTAGTTTTAGCGTTTGTGCCAAAAATCTGTTGTTTGAGCACTGTGCTGATCTGCTGAAGTAAAAATCTTAGAAAAATCAGAGAAAAGTACAGAAATAAGAAGCAAAGCGCAGAGCAGTAAGCTAGAAAGTCCAAACGGTAGCAAAGCCGGAAGTATATATGAAGCTGTTTAGTGATGAGCGAAAACTTTACAGTAGATGAGAAAGCACTGCTCCCTCATGACCTTCTGTAAACTGTATTTATGACAAAGAACTGCACATATACAGATATTCTAACAATCTATGGATAAACACACAACTTGTGTCCTCTGTCTCTGTTTGAGCCCGCTCGCGCTCTGCAGATTGAAGAACGCGCTGAAAGACGGAGAGGAGACCGGTCTTAGAGCCGGTTTCATATGAAACTTAAGGGGACTGACTCTGAGGTGATCGCAAATTTGTGTACAGTGTATGGAGCTAAATGCTATAGACCTGTTAAAGATGCCCCTGTTTCTTGTGTACATTTTGGAGAACCAGGACAAACATTTAAATCGATCGCTAAGGCATTTAAAAGGCACCGAAATCTGCGTCCTTATTCGGTTATACCGGTTCCATACCCAACCCTACTTTTAAGAAATATGTTTTTTGATAAACGAACCCAAAACTGGCTTTTTTTTATTTAAAATATTCAAATAAACCTGTAACTTGTGAACTGACCAATGGAAATGTCTCTTTGTTTACTGCTGTAATCCCAACAAGAGTCAGAATCAAGGAAACAGTTCCCTCAAAAAGTTCAGAGGATATTCATTTAAACCAACAGTTCATAGTATATTTTTACATCTCACTTTACTGACTTTTTATATGACAATCAACATAACTGTAAGAGTCATAACCCAATGTTTACTATCTCCATTCATTACTCATCCTCCAGTTGTTCCAAACCCGTATGAGTTTTCTGTTGCACACAAAAGAAGATATTAAAAAAAAAAAAAAAATGTTGGTAACCAAACCATTGATGGGCTCAACTGATCTCCATTGTAGAAAAAAAATAAATAAATACTATTAAAGTCAAAGGTATCCATCGAACTGTTCAGATACCAACAATCTTTTGTATTCAACAGAAGAAAGAAACTCAAATTCAGACTAATTATTTGAATAGCTGTCTATGGAGTCAGTTCAATACCACATACTGTATATTTGCAAATAAATGAAAATACTGAGCAAAAAAAGTTGTTTTTTGAAAACAAAGATAAATAATTGCAAAATAAAAATAAAGTATCATTCGAAAAAATAATAAAACACATTTAAAAGCAAATAAAAGCAGCATTGCAAATAATTAGTAGCTATAACCATTGCAAATGTGTTGAAAAATCATTGCTTTTGCTTGGTTTCATTTATATTTTGAAATTATTTTTATTTGCAAAAAGCACATTTATGTTTTTTTTCTAAATAGTAAAAATAAATTGTTTGCAAAACTTTACAACATTTTTTTTTTTTTTTGCTATACTTCAATTCTTTTGTAAATATATGTTTAAAAATATATAAAATATACACTTAACTCCATAGCTTTCTATAATGTACAGTAAGGTAACAACATCATGAACAGATCATTTACATTTACAGTGGATCCTCGTCATAAGAGTTTGCTTAAAAGAGAAACCAAAAGTCAAACTCTCAACAACAAACAAGGCTGAAAGTTTATGATCTATCTTATGAGCATTAAAACACAAAATCCCCTTGTAGAAACAGATCGCATACTTTCATTTTGTGTTGATGGACTCTCCCTTAAATCACAGGTTAACTTCTCATTCCTGTAAACGACATTGATATTTAAACCAGTTTTACAAGGATCTGGTACAAATTAAAAAGCAAACAGGTAAAACACTTTCATCAGCTCTCTGAGCTCTATGAGTGCCATTATGTTATCTTCAAATAATAAAATACATTGCGTGGGGGGGTTTGTTGGAGAGGGGGGTGGTTTTTTATCAAGCAGAAATTATCAAGTTTCTATATCAAAACGATTGAAGTACAAAATATATTATTCTTGTATTGTTAACACAATGCAAACAAAAATAATATCACTTTTACTATCTTCTGAATGCAAAGTTAAATTTGCATGAAACTTGGTACAGTAGCAGTCATAGCACATCCTGCCTGTTATAGGTTCACGCATTTAACCACTCTTTCACACACACACGCACACACGTTTGTTTCTGTGTAAAGTGTGTTCATCCCATAGGTGTAATGGTTTTTATTCTGTACAAACTGTATATTCTATCTCCCTTCACCAACCCTACACCTAACCCTAACCCTCACAGGAAACTTTGTGCATTTTTACTTTCTCAAAAAAACTAATTCTGTATGATTTATAAGTGTTTTGAAAAATGGGGACATGGGTTATGTCCTCATAAGTCACCCTCTCCTTGTAATACCTGTGTCATACCCATGTCATTATACAGAGATGTGTCCTGATATGATACAAAAACAAGAGCACACACACACACACACACACTCTCTCTCTCTCTCACACACACACACACACAAAAACATTTTCATGAAAACATTATTTTTCATCGAACAAACATGATTGCTAATTCAGTATAATAAACACAATGTAATTTTGAATTGCTTATTAAAATAACTTGACAGAAATAAGTATTTACAGATGAAAAGTACTAATAGTACAGATCATTTTAGTGTGCTAGAAGTCATCTGTTGGAATGTCAAGGCAAACAAACACAGATTTCTACCAGAGTCAGCTAGCATTAGTCGTCAGTGTAACTGGATTTTATTGAAAAGTTTACTATTGCCATATGGATGTTGCTATAATTGTTAACCTAGACACATTTAGATTAATTGAAACAAACAGCCATTGTAAGCCTTTTAAATAATAATAATAATAATAATAATAATAATAATAATAATAATAATAATAATAATAATATTTTTATTATAAATCTAAAACAATTTTTCAAAATGTGTATTACTTCAGTCGGATACTGATCACACTACACTATCATGTAAGAACAAGTTGTTACACTTCAAAAAATAAAGTTATATGAAACCTCTGGTATTTTCATTAAGCTATGGGGTTTTGTGTTGTATGGGTAGACTCTAATATTATAGGGGCTCTTTTTTAAAATAAACATTAGCACATTTTTGTTAATGTGTAATAAAAAAATAAATCAACAAAGTACTACAGTCATCGGAAAGCTTGTAACAATATGTTTTCTGCTAACTGATAGTGGCACCTGCTGGCCGGTTTTATTTTTTAAATTATCTTTCTTTTTTTCTAATTGATTATTTAGTACTGTGCCTCTTGAAGAGAAGAAATGAACCAAGGATTTTAGAAAGAAAAAAATATTAAAATAAAAATATATTTAGAAGACAAAAAAAAAGAAAAAAAAAGTTTTGTTGTTGCTTTTGTAAAGCTCAAGGCGGCACTAATTATTTTTTGACTATTATCATATTATCATTTATTTGCCTATTTGTGGCTTCTATTAACAAGGCGTATTTAAAAACATTCATAATTTAAGTGACAAAGTTTCCTGTTGATTGGATTTCCCTTAAAACCAGAATATGGTATAGAATAGGATAGGATTTTACTATTCTAAATATGTTTTTGGGTGAGAGACATTATTTTAATCAGAAAATGAGTGAGGATCAGTCCAGCAGGCCAAACGGTGTCACGCTGGACACAGCTGCCATCAAACTCAACAATCTCTGAAACTGTTTGACAGTGAGTAAGTAAGGTCCTCTCTTACTCCTCTCACAGCTATGAGGATTGATTCAATATGTGCAGGAGACAACCATTCCTGCATCATTGTCGAATCCCAAGCCACGCCCAGATAAGTGGTCTTCTGTAGTGGAGAAAACCCACTTCTCTTGACGTTGAGCTGTAACCCCATCTCTTTCATATTGGCGAGGATGACTGAGCTAACATCAACCAATCGTCGATGTAACTGAGTATTCTGATGCCACACTCTTAGAAGAAAAGGTTCTATGAGGCGCTACGTATTTGGAACCCCTAAAAGGTTCCATATAGAACCCTTTTTAATGGTTTAATCAAAAGAACCCTTTAGGGGTTTTATATGGAACCTTTTAGGGGTTCATTCATGATTATTTCTTTTGTCCTTTCCAGATTAAATATTTTATACAATTGACAAACATCAAGACCCTAAAATGTAAAAATGTAATTCACATAAAAAAGTCACCCATGAATACTGAAAAAAGCTCACCCAAAGTGCATAGAACTAGTCATTTATTTATATTAACAAACATAATTACTATTACTGAAATAATGTAATTTCAAATATTCAAGGCTTTAAATGTACAAATCAACATTAAAACACCAACCATTTAAAAAATCTCATAAATAATGAAAATAGAGTTTCACCTACATCTACATATTACAAAATAAGTTTATTATAAAATTACATGAATCTGTATATTTGCATTATTTATTAGTGATAGATTAATCTAAATTCCCATCAGGGTTAGAACAACATCAAGTAACTCAAAACTACAAATCCATGTTCATATAACTCAAAATGGAAATATACAGATATAGAGGTACTTCAAATCTACAAATTGGAAAAACATAGAATCTTGCATACTTTCTTCCAAACAATTAGGGATGTGACTGACCATTTTTTACCACAGTGAAAAGGGCCAACTCACAAACAATCATGACAAAAGAAACTTCACGATCAATTAAATATTAATTACTAAAATAGCTTGGATAGCATACATGAAAACTAAAAAGCAACAATGTATCTGTTTTTGATTTAGCTAAACTTGCAGCTTGGATATTGAAGAGACACTACACAAACACTATTCACACAGTTTCTCACTTTCTCTCTGTTGTTAATTTAAATAAAAATGCTATTCGTTCAAGTTACATTTCTGTATCTGATTTAAAGCATGCAGAATGCAAGATCTAAAGGTTGGTTGCAAAAAAAAAAAAAAAAAAAAATGCATCAGTGATTTTTTGCCTCCACTTCTTTCATTTAAATTGTGCAAATGTTTTTGTGAGAAACTGAGCAGCCCTCTCTCAATTTTAATATCTTTGTATTTCTCCTGATATTACAAAACTACATCTACTTATTACAAAATAAGTCAATTATTATCAGTTTGAGTGTTCGGAGCGGGATCGCGAATCATTTGAGTCAGTTTGGGGATCGCGAATCATTTGAGTCAGTTCGGGAGTTCGGAGTGGCTTCGCGGATCATTTGAATCAGTTCGAGTGTTCGGAGCGGGATCGCGAATCATTTGAGTCAGTTTGGGGATCGCGAATCATTTGAGTCAGTTCGGGAGTTCGGAGCGGGATCGCGAATCATTTGAGTCAGTTTGGGGATCGCGGATCATTTGAATCAGTTCAAGTGTTCGGAGCGGGATCGCGAATCATTTGAGTCAGTTTGGGGATCGCGAATCATTTGAGTCAGTTCGGGAGTTCGGAGTGGCTTCGCGGATCATTTGAATCAGTTCGAGTGTTCGGAGCGGGATCGCGAATCATTTGAGTCAGTTTGGGGATCGCGAATCATTTGAGTCAGTTTGGGGATCGCGAATCATTTGAGTCAGTTCCGGAGTTCGGAGCGAGATCGCGAATCATTTGAATCAGTTCGAGTGTTCGGAGCGGGATCGCGAATCATTTGAATCAGTTCGAGTGTTCGAGCGGGATCGCGAATCATTTGAGTCAGTTTGGGGATCGCGAATCATTTGAGTCAGTTAGGGAGTTCGGAGCGGGATCGAGAATCATTTGAATCAGTTCGAGTGTTCGGAGCGGGATTGCGAATCATTTGAGTCAGTTTGGAGATCGCGAATCATTTGAGTCAGTTTGGGGATCGCGAATCATTTGAGTCAGTTTGGGGTTCGCGAATCATAGCTGTATATGGATAGGCATTTTTAACTAATTTAGCAGCTAGTTCTAATTACGTTTTCCACTCGTGTTTATGTGTGATATGTGAACTCGTATTTTTTGTTTTAAGGATGTGCCTTTTAACAGTATTAAGTGTATTCAAAAACTAAACAAATCGTGCCTAAAAAGTGCATGCATCTAGGCTAATGTAAAGTTACATGATGAAGTCATACTAGTGCTCTTGTGCATTTTGAGTGCGTTCTTTCACTGCATTATTCGGTCTATTCAAATGCATTTACGAATGCATGTGAATAAACACAAAATTCAAGATTTGGGGGTTAGAAAATGTATATATTTATATCATTTTATGTAGTTAATCAATATCACACGAAGAGTGCCATTTTCAGTTTTCTCCAAAAATCTGCATGATTAAAATGTGATATTAAGTTACAACAAACAATAATTTAAATTTAACAAAATGTTGCAGAATAATGTAATATATGAATGAATAATAGCCTAAAGAACCTTTGTGCCAAAAGGGTTCTTTCTTGTCATTATAGAATCTTTTTAGCATAAAAGGTTCTTTGGAGTGGAGTAAAGAACCCTAAGGTTCTATATAGAACCCCAATGAACCTTTTTTTCTAAGAGTCCAGGAGTCCTCCATCCTTCTCCGGAACAATGAAGTAATGGCTGTAGAACCCTGCAGCACGTTCTATGGCCTCCTTCCTCAAAAGAGTGTCTACTTCCTGTTCCAATACCAGAGCCTGCTCGCGGCCTACAAATGTAGGAATGACCCCGTTCAAGTGAGATTGACCTCTAAAGATGGTGCTGATAATAAGTTGTGTTGACAGCAATTGTAATATCAATAATAATAATATATAACATTAATAATAATATTAATAACAGTAGTGATACTAATGCTAAAATATGGTGATAATATTTTGTGTTGACAGAAATAGTAATATCAATAATAATAATAATAATAACAATAATAACTTTTATATCAATAATAATAGCAACAACAATAACAATAATAATAATAACAATAGTAAAACTAAATATGGCGATGATGATAATATTTTGTATTGACAGCAATAGTAATATCAATAATAGTATAATAACATTAACAACAACAACAACAACAATAATAAGAATAATAATAAGAAGAATGCTAAAGATGGCGATGATGATATAATAACAGTTATTATAATAATAATAAGAAGAAGAATAATGATAAAATGATAATAGAAATAGAAAAATAAATATTTGTATAGCTTATAAATTTTCCCAACGAGCTGCTCAGGATGTACAGTACAAATCTGTTGCCAGAGATGGGCATAAAACCATAAAAGTATTTAAAATAAAAATACAAAATACTGTTTGGAAATAATAATAATAATAAAAATACAAATACAGTATTTTGTATTTTGAAACTACACAAAAATGTGAAATTTGCCATTCAGTGCAGGTAATTATTGCAACAGCGTACTATACTATAGTAAAGTCACTGAGTCTTACAATCTGATGTTATACTTTTTTATGAGTTTCATCGCTTATCGCACCGCATGAACATAAAACCAAGTCTGCATTTGTATTTGTTAGTTTGTCCTGTCTTTAGTTATATTCAGTTTCACCAGAAACGAATGGCTGGACATTTGGCACCACACATCACCCAATATATTACCGGTGTTCGACTATTCTGATGTTTTTGAATGATTTGAATTACTAATATAAATTAACTTTAACTCATAATTCTGACTTTTTTTTCTTGCATCTCCTAGTTCAAACTCTATAATTTAATTCAACCCAACATTTGTGAGTTTGTCAATCTGAGGAAAATCAATCCCAGAAGTGTGAGATTATAAACTCATGATTCTGAGCTGAAGGAAAAAAGAGAGAATGACAAGTCAATTTTTCTTATCAGAATTGTGAGATATAATCTCGGAATTTAAAGAAAAAAGTCAGAATTTTGAAATATAAACTCAACTCACCCTTTTTTATTTTATTCCATGTCTTGCATAGAATGCTACATTAAAACTACTAAACACAAGCAAAAAAAAAAAAAAAAAAAAAAAAAACATCATTAATTGCAAACACTGAAACTGGTCTATAGTTACTGAGTCTTGCATTTAGTGAGGGTTTTTGGTTTTCATTGTTACTATTGTTATTTGAGAGTGTTTTAAGATGAAGTTTTTTTTACAACTAAACTTTTTTTTGAGCAGGTGGGTGTGTGCTTCATTTTTCTAATCATTCTATGTGCCTCGTGAATATGTTTCTAGATGCTATAGGAAGCTTGATGCAATGTCAGAACGACCTAATTAATATTCATAGCGTGTCTTGCTCTGCGCTCTGATTGGTTATTCAACTCGTACACAGTATGGCAAGCCAAAGTATTCATTAACGCCTAGTCGGGTGTCTGATTGCACAGTAACCCGTCAGAAGAATGTGATCTGACTGCAAAACACGTGACTTGACGTGTGATTTCACATAAAAAAACCGCATACATCATGCATTTGACTTCTAGATTTAAGCTGCTCAAGCAACCACCAAAACATTTAAACACAACAATTAGCTTACTCTTTTTGTTAGGATATCGCAAATATTTAAAAATAAAACATCCCTGACAGAAACAGTCCCGTGCCTTTTGCATTTAAATCTTTATTACAAGCAATTCTGCGGGTCTTAATGAATTTGTTTTTCTGCTTCCATAAAAGAGCGTATATTACGTTTCCTTGATTATCTAAAGGTGCCTATGTTCTTGTTTTAAACCTAGCCAAAATCCCATGTGTTGCATGTGAAACACAGTAGGATTTAATAGTATACATTTATTGTGAAATTACTGCTTTTCTGTGTCAATCCATGTTAATTTTTACCACGAACAATGCGCATGCAGCACAGCAAGAATAGACTCAGTATGTAAACGATAGCACTGATCCTGGAACACACTGACGGACCGCAACCCGCTACATATTAAGACCCGTTTTCGGTGTTTTAGCCGTGTTTTCGCCTGGAAGGCTCTATAGAAATCTGGCACCCTATTGAACGAAGTTAACCTGAGAGAGCGTGCCATTCACAGACACCAGAATGAACGAGTAGACAGTAACGTTCATCAGGCAGTAATACAGCACGTTCAGTTCACGTTCGGCCAAAATATGAACGAGTTCATGAACTATCGTTCAGGCCCGTCGCGACAAGGCAGGCCAACCAAGCAATTGCTTGGGGCCCCGAGCTGGTCTGGGGCCCCAAGACAACGACTGGTTAAGAATAAAATGCAACGACACCGTGTGAGTGCCCCTTTGATCGTCAATGCAGTAACGTGTAATGACACTGTTATCGGGATCCCCCTCAAGGGGGCCCCTCTCAGTAGTCGCTGACAGCAGCCAGCCAACCAAGTGATCTCTGCTTTTTTTTTTTTTTCAAACAGAAGAAATATGGTTACTGTAATATGTTTTTTTTAACGGGATAAGGAAGACGCAGATCAGAAATCGCATACTGCAAGGAGTCAGCAGTGTTTTGATTTGAGGGCTCGGGCAAACGTAAAGAGAACGTCGTGGCGTGTTTCGATTGCAAGATAAAGCTGGTATACCACAACTAGGACCATATGATTTCCATGATGCAGAAAACGCGGAGCGAATCGCGGAATCCAGTCATAAAAACGGAATTTACTGTTTAATGCAGAATGACACGTAATTTGCCAAATTTTGAATGAATTAATTAAAAATAGGTCATTGCACTTACATCAAACCACGATATGGACTAATATCTATAAATATTAAGCCTGAACAGTCTGTTTAAATATGAATCCTGCATGTTCTGCGTGTCTCTGTTAATGAATGGAGCAGAAGCGCGCTCCATTTATCACACACACTGAAGCGCGTGACGCTCGCGGTAATTTCAGTCTCGCGTCTGATGTCTCACTAAATAAGAC
Source organism: Carassius auratus (assembly GCF_003368295.1). Taxonomy (NCBI): domain Eukaryota; kingdom Metazoa; phylum Chordata; class Actinopteri; order Cypriniformes; family Cyprinidae; genus Carassius; species Carassius auratus. The sequence continues at coordinate 9,435,352 of NC_039281.1, read as the reverse complement.
GTGAACACATGAGCAACATCTCCAGAACTGCTCTGACAGTCACTTCATGAGCATTTGACCGTTTGATTTGAGTAAAATTAGAGTCAGATCACACACAGAGTTGTAAAGGTACGTCAACCCGTCAAAATAAAAGTCCTGTTTTAGAAAAGTATTTGCCAGAGATGTATTATACTATCTACTATCCACTATGTACTATTAAGCAGAATGTGCATAGCCTACTACTAAAACAAAATCAAACCTTTTTTTTAAAGGTTTAATCAAACAATTTCTTCAATGTTTTATTTTTAATAGTGAATCCCCTTTGTTTAACAAAAAGTTAAGTTTGCTTAATTTTCAATAATTAAAAGATAAATTAATGTTTGGTGTTTAATGTGCATCTCAGAAAATGCTTTATTTAAAAACCCAACTGAATGGCACTTAAATGCACTTAATTCATCTGTCAACTTTATTGCCATTGTTCTAACTACAAGTACAGACAGAGAAACAATGGGTAATAATAAAATGTTTATTTTTGATGTAAGCATTGCATTCTATGCATTTAAAAAATAAAAATATATAGGATAAAGGAAACTTAGTTGTTCATTTTGGAGACCCAGAAGTCTTATTTTCTCTTGCATAATTAATATTGCACTTTAATTAAGCAAAAACACATTTTATCCGATTACTTGATGGAATTTTTGGCAGAATACTCGATTACTAAAATATTCGATAGCTACAGCCCTAGATGAAAGTGCCAAAGCAAATAGCATGCTATACTATTCCACCATGATAATCTATTTACCAAATGGGGGTTAGGAAAACCACACAATAAATTCCGTGCATCAAACTTTAGCTTGGGATGTTTATAAGTATTGGTAGTGAAAGCAGCTGCCTGCATCCCTTCCCTTCTAATATCAAAATCTGTAAACTTTATAATAAGTAAAATACTGTTTGCTAACAGTTAAATTAACTAAAGATTAATTAACTATCAATTTACCATCTATTAATGATTATTATTATAAAGTGTCTACCATCTAACTTACTTAGCAACTATGGTTTTGGGAAACGCACCCCTGAGCTGTTAATATTGACCTCTTTCAATATGCTAACAGTGAAATGGTAAAACGTACTTCACAGGTATTTCAGATTTTTGTTTCAGTTATTTTCCCAGCTACACCATCAAATTCATCCTCAACATCAACAGATGCATCACTTCTCAGTGCTGATGTTTCCTCTATACACCGGCGGCGCCAGGGGGGGGTCTTGGGGGGTCTCAAAACCCTGCCAAAAATGTTTCTCTTCAAACTACGCAGAACAATAATAAATAATAATTATTTCGACATTTATTCATACACTGAACCGAGAACCGTTTCTGTCGGACGCGTCCGATTCGAGAACCGATGAGCTGATGATAACTGCGCATGCGTGATTCAGCGTGAAGCAGACTGACACAGAGCGCATCTGAACCGAACTGATTCTTTTGTTGATTGATTCTGAACTGATTCTTTGCTAATGTTATAAGCGCGGGTAAACCAAAGGCTTGAATGAAGGGCAATCATCGCCAATGACGGCATTACATCGAGCGCAAAAGAACCGGTGAACCATTTTTTTTTCAGCTGGTTTATTTGATCGAATAGTCCGAAAGAACCGGTTCACTTGAGCACCTGCTCCTTTGCCCCTTAAGTGCCCTTTTGTCAAAGCAAAATTTCCTCAATTTTTTTTTGTAATAACATAAACTTTTGTGAATGCCTGCCCACGCCCAATCATAATATTAGTACAATTTATTAATAATAATTTAGCCGTAAATAAAATGACCAACATGATGACAGTTCACCTGACTACGACCTCATCCAACCGGGAAGATTCCTCGTGCTGCACGCGCATTTTTTAATTGCTAGAGGATATTTTCAACATCGTGGCAGCAAGTAAGTGGTGTTTCATTCTCAGCGAAGTGATTTTGGTGTTTATTTACTTATTATTATTTTACAAGAACGATGTGATGTGAGAACATGCAGATACGTTGTTTATATTGCTGTGTGTAGCCTGTAGTGTAGAAGTAACACTAGCGTGCTGTTTGAGGGAGAAAAGTTTCACAGGCATCGAGGGGTCTGGTCTTTATGTTATTTGAATAAACTTTTATTATATTACAGTACTTATTTATTTTTAACACGTAAAAATAATTATCACAACACTGGTAAGGCTTATTCAGATTTTCTCATTCTCTGAATTATCATTATAAAAATAAAAACAATTCAGAAATGAATTAAAATATAATTATATTTTAAATGTGATGCAAATATTTTTTCTACAAAAGCAACAGTGTTTACAACAGCAAGACCACTTTAGCCTGTAAACTCAATAATATCTATCTGGAAATAAATGTAAAAATATCAATGTCAATAAAAATGCATAATATACCTGACATGAAAGTGCAGTGTGAAGGATATGAATAACAAATGTAGCCTGTCATTTGTTTACATTGCAAAGGTGTTTTTGTTGTTTAGTAGCAGAAATATGCAGTTATTAGCCATGTCCACTGTATTTTTTGTTGGTTTTCATGAGACCCCCATTGAAAAGACCAGGACCCCCCCATTGCCCCCCCAATCAAAATTGTCTGGAGCCGCCACTGCCTCTATATAACGCAAGGTACCACAAGCTCTTTAACTATAGCTGATATCCTGCACAGCCCAGAGTTTAAACGGATAAGTGTGTGCTGTCATATTATTAGAAGAAGAAAAAAACAGTGCAAATCACTATTGAATTCCCACCAAACTATTTTTAAAGCAGTATTTGCACTGTAGACCTTATTTTATTTATAAAAGGTGCGGGAGAACTTAAACTGTATGGCTATGCTGTGGTTCCTGTAGGCTTTGCATGCGTGCGGGGGGTCAAGGGACCTCTATGTCCATTTTGCTTGGGGCCCCCAAATTCCTTCAAACAGCCCTGCTATCATTCAATGAACGCGTTCAGGCACAACACTGGTTATGGGTGTGTAAAAAATACCTAACGCATACGCACTGCATACGGAGTATGTGTGAAACAGGCGTTAACATGCGCTCTGAAGTCACTGAAAACCAGGCGTTTATGAATACTTTAGCTTGCCATACCACGGAGACAGCGGCACTGGGCGCATGCGCGGAGACGCGCGCATTCTGTGAGCGGCGCGGGCGGTGCGGAGAGGTCTCAGATTGCGGGAGTCTGGACTTTAAAACCGGGCGTCACCGCTTCAGCATCTTCAGGCGAGAGACCAGCCGAGACGCTCGCGACTGCCGGTGCTGGTAAGTGACCGTCCCTGAGCGCATGACGTCATGCTTTCAAACACACACACAAACTAAACACGCGCGCTGATTATTGATTATTCCGATTGATCTGATGCGTCTTCGATGCAGCAACTTTATAGAATTGATGAATGAATTGAGTTGATCATGCCCAGGATGCGCGTTACGAGACAGTGACGTGACCCTTCTTGCTGTCACAACAATGCCATGCAGGAATACATGCGTGTAATCGTGTCAGATGATGAGGATGATGATGATCAGGGGCATTTGTTGCAGACTGTTTTTTAAGTTCAGATGTGCGTCATTTCTTCACACGAGTGTATTTGACCGATCTGAAGCGATCTGTCATGATCAGGAGGAAAAACAACTTCTATGCATCCTGATGTGATGGCTGTATTTCATCAAACTTTGGGGAAATAATCACTTTTATTTTAAACACTTACATATTTGTGTTGTTTGCAATGTTGCATTTGCAGTTATATTGCATATAGCATTATAAACAAAGCGTAAGAATTATTGTCTTTTTCTGCTGTCCATTATATTAGTCATTGCGTCTTGCATTTTTGCTATATCTTATTTCGAATCTTATTGCATAGGATTGTAATCATTTACAATATGCAATTATTGCAATACTTTAAATTTGTTTTGTTTTGTCCTGTTTCAGATTTTATTGCTTGTAAGATTATAATCAGGTTTTTGCATAAATTATTTCCCAAGTGTCTTATAATACACAGTGAAACTACCGAATCTTGCATTTCTGCTGGTATCTCATTTTAAATCTTATTGCATAAATGATTAAAATCAGTTATAAGAATATGCAAAAACTAAAGTAAAGTCTTATTTTTTTTCTGTTGTATTTTATTTCACATTTGGTTGCATATAGGATTAAAATAAGTGTTTGCATAAATTATTTTCCAAAAAGTGTTTTACAATATTATGCAATACTTTACTGTACTATACTGTTGTAAACTGCATTTTCTCCAAGTGTAAAATAGAGTTAAAACTGCTTAATCTTTGTGATTTTCTGTAAACAAACACGTAATATCCAGGTGCCTTCTTCAATAACTATATTTACGTAAATCTTAATGAGCACAATAATATAATTCTTAATACAGTATCAGTGTTGCATTCAGTCAAAACATAATTTGGCTGATGCACAGAAAAACAGCCTTGCATGTGAAGACTGACACACAAGTGTGTGTGTGTATGTGTGTGTGTTGCATGCGGGCTGTTGTGCTGAATAATGCTGTATTATCTTCGGTGGTAATCTGCAGCAAACACAATATCCAGCCCAGTCCCTCACAGCCGTTGTTTGTGTGTGTGTGTGTGTGTGGACTGGACCTGTTTGTTGGAGTTTAACATGAGACGCTGAGCTGACTGTGCAGTTCATGTAAAGGTGATCGGGTCTAAGAGTCACAAACACAGTGAAACTCAGCTAATTCACAGAGCAAATGTTATCACTCATTCTCATTCTCAGTTGTGTTTCGTGCAAAGTCTTAAATAGATGACTGTGGCAACAGACACAAATGTAGATGTAGATTTATTCATTCTTTAAATAAATTCTAAATTCTATGTCAATCCAGTCAGCAGCTCATAAAAACAATTAGAGCAACACAATTCGATAAATAATATCCAATAATATATTAAACAAATTATAAAAATCAAGCAAGTCAACAGTGTTTAGGAAAGTTACTTTTAAAAGTAATGCATTACAATATTGCATTACTCCCTAAAAAGTAACAGACACTATTTAACTGAACAGAGATGACATCACTGAATTCAGTAATGAACTGCCTTCAACTGTCATTCTTCATTATTGACACTGTTTTCCTAATGAATGTTGTTCAGTGCTTTGACGCAATGTATTTTGTTTAAAACGCTATATAAATAAAGGTGACTTTGACTTTACTTTAGTGATAATTAAAAATACAAAAGAAAACACATCTAAGAAAAGATTGAGATCATTACTGAGCTTGTGGAAATCTTTCTGAGAAACTTGTGAGGAACAGGAGAAGATTACAAATCATTCTGTCTGGGAGAAACGATTGAGATATCAACAAGATCTCATTTGTTAGATCTTTAATATGAGAAAACTCTAAGATGTGATTATAGTTGTGTGCATTTTCCTTTGATAAATATCTAAAGATCCGATCCCAGCTCTGTTTTCAGTGAGAGGAGTTAGTGAAGGTAATGAACCGTTGTTCTCTTTCTCTTTGCAGCCGATTAATTGTTTGCGATGATGTCACTGCAGAAGCCGCGACTCAGACGCAGTGCATCGACCATAGAATCAACCAATCACGGAGGCTCGCTGATGACTCCGCCCACCTTTCTCAACTTACACTCCTCCCACAACCAGCAGCTGAGCTGCGACACCATAAAGGAGGGCGTGGTCACCGTTTCCAAGGAAACACAAGGCTCGAAAAGTCGTCAGAAATATGTGCTCACCAATATCCAAAACGCGACAGGTTTGCGCCAAAACCCTGCCTCTTTAAACCAAAGCCACTCCTCCTTTGGCTGTAGACCCGCCCCGACGAAATCCGCCTCCTCTTCTTCTCTCTACTGCTCCTCGCTCTCCTTCTCCGCCTCCAATCCCAAACTGGCCAAAAACGGCACGAACCTTCAGCTCAAGGAGGAGCAGCTGGACCTCAACAAGAACGACAGGAGCCTGGTGAGGAGCAGCTGTGATTGGCTGGAGGGGAAGGACAACCAGAAGAACCCCACCATCAGGAGGAGGACCAAGAGCTTTCTAGAGTACCATCGAGAAGAGGACGCCCCGAGCAGCCCCGATAAAGACACGCAGCCTGAGGAGAAGCACCTCCTGCCCAAACTAGAGGCGCAGACGTGGGCTAAAGAGAACCACGTGGAGGCACACCTCACCCTCCCCCAGAACCACCTGCTCCTGTTGGCCAGCGAGGAAGAGGAGGAGGAGGACGAGAGTCCTGGAGAGACGCTGGATGTTCACCAGCTGGACGTCCGGCCCAACAACGAGCGCATGAGTCACGTCAGAGACGGGACGGCGGAAAGCAGCGGTTCTCTGGGAAGAGCGCGACTGCAGATGAGTCCGTTACGTCTGAAGCTGAGACGAGACGAGAAGGAGGAGTCGCCCGAACCCTCGCTGAGACCCGAGAAACAGGAGGAGGACGAGGAGGAAGAGGAAGAGGACTCCAGCTGGACCACGCTGTCACAGGAGAGCCCCTCTGTGGAGACGCCTCAGGACACAGGTGACCAGCAGAAATATACACTCTTCTGCATTTATTTGATCAAAAATACTGTAAAATTGTGAAATATTATTAGTATTCAGAATAGCTGTTTTCTGTGTGAATCTGTGTTAAAGTGTAATGTATTTCTGTGATGCTCCGCTGTATTTTCAGCATCATTCCTCCAGTCTTCAGTGTCACATGATCTTCAGAAATCATGAAAATATGATGATTTACTGCTGAAGAAACATTTCTGATTATTATCAATGTTGAACACAGTTGTACCGCACAATATTTTTGTGGAAACTGTGATGCAGTTTATTTTTCAGGATTCACAGATAAATAGATAGTTCACAAAAACTGCATTTATTATTAAAGCTTTTGTAACATTGTAACAATGCCTTTACTGAAACTTTTGATCAGATTAATATATCCTTCATATATCAATTGAATCAACAATATCTTAAACATAATAATCTTTCAGACCCTAAACTTTTGAGCAGTAGTGTTTGTGTCTGAAGTCATGCTCATCTTTATATGCATCTTCTGTGTAGCAGGAAGCAGTAGTTGCTATGACAACAGACAGTTTCTGAAGTGTGTGTGTGTGTGTGTGTGTGTTGTAGTTGTTTGGGAAGAGCCTCCTCTGGCGCAGGACGTGTCTCAGGAGTATCTTTGGCATGTTTCAGCTGATTCCTCTCCACGAGATCAGGCTGTGGCTGGCGACGCCCACACTGCCCAGGAGGCGGAGCTTAGGGTGAAGAGGGCGTGTCTTCCTGTGCCCTGCACTAAAGCACAGAGTGAGGTAGACACAGATCTTCATCTCAAACCACATAATCATAATGCATTTCCTGCTGAAACAGGATCTTAGGGGGGAAGTATTGAATTAACAAATATTGATTTTTTTGATGTTGGCATGAAACAGAATTTGCAATCATCTTTTCTTCCCGATCATGACGCATAAAACAGCTTCTCATACGAGAATAAATTACTTTGTTCATGAGGGACTGATTGAATCATTGTTGTTTGCTAAAACTAAAATCATAAAAAAGGTGTTACTTGAAAAAAAAAAATAATTAACTAAAATGAAAAACTTAAATTTAAATGTAAAAATGTAATCTATATAAAAAATTATTTGGTATAAAATAAACCTTAGCTTAAAAAAATAAAATAAATAATAATAATAATAATAATATTTTATATATATATATATATATATATATATATATATATATATATATATTTATAAAACTAAAATAAATAAATTACAAAAACCAAAAAAATTACTTGAACTTGAAATAAAATTTAATTGAAAACAATTTAAAATTTAAACTAATTTAAAATAGTATTTATTTTTTTTTTTACTAAATGTCTGAAATAAGGTTTATTAAACACAAGCTTAAGATGTTTTCATGTTTTATTCTACAACGTAAAATATAAAAAAAAAAAACTATAGACATAAAAAAAAACTAAAATAAAAATGAAAAAATTATAAATATTAATAAAAAAATATATATATTTTTGTATGTTTTCTTTCAAAGGGTTTTTGGTTAAATGCATGGAATAAGGAATGTTTTTCTCAAGCATAAGATATTTTCATGTTTTATTTTATTCTAAAACATCAAATTCAGTTTATCAGTAATCTTGTAAGCTCTTGGTTGTCTTGTGAAAGCTATCAGGTGTCTCCGTGGGTCTGCAGAGGTTAGCTGTGTTTAGACTAATATCATTCAACCTTTCCAGCTGCTCGACTGAAAGAGTTTGAAAGAGTCGTCTGGCGTTCAGTGATGACTAAACACTCTTTGAATAAACGCTCTTTGTTCTCCAGTAACAAAGTGCAATCTGCTACACAGAATCAAACAGATGCGCGTGAACCTCGTCATTTACTTAATGTTGAGAAAATATTCATGGGCTTTATATTTGTCAACAATCACAGTGTGTTTATGTTTAGTGGTTTTATTGCAATGCAGTTGTCATGTTTGATCTGGTTTTATACTTTTAATATTATGTCAGAATTAGTCAACCTCAGTGTCATGATCATAAACTATTGTTAATAATCCAAAAGCTGATGAAAAAATCCTTCTGAACTTCAAATCAGATTAAATTAAAATGTATTTATAAGGCACTTTTAAAAACGAAATTAAATAATAATCATAATAATAATAATAATCATTTTAAATATAATTTAAATAATATTAAATATATTTTTAAATAATATATTTTTTTAAATAAAAACAATACAAGTTATTTACAATAATAGAAGAATAAAAAAAGAATGAAAATAAATTTAATAAAACAAATGCCACAATTGTAATATGGTCATTAAAACGTTGCAACACTGATGTTGTTATTGATCTGAACTGAATCAACATTGAACTGAATTGATCTGAAAAATAGTTTTCTGTAGAGGTGCCTTACAGCAGAAATTGAAATATAATTTCATAACAGATTCATTTTGGAACACTGTTATTTTCTTGTTTGTTGCTATGAGGCTGATTGGAGTGACCCAGCTAACAAAAAATATGTTCTAAGAGCGTTTTGATAATGTTCTGAAAAGTTTTGAAAACGGAATGTTCAAAATGACACTTTTTAAACGATCCTTAGATGAACATTCCGTTTTATCATCAAGTCAGTGTTACTTTTAGAATCTTCTCTGAAACAAGTAACATTTAAAAACAAACACTCCAGGAATAATGCGACTTGACTTGTGTGTGTGTGTGTGTGTGTGTGTGTGTAGCGGCCCAGCAGTATCGTGTCGGACAGCTCTGTTGAACCCGTTCCTTCATCCGCAGCCTCTTCACCCTCCTCTTCCTCGCTGTGCTATGAGGCGATGGGACGCGCCGCCAGTCTCCTCAACAACAACTACCTGGTAAACACCGGAAATAAACACTGTGACGACTAACACACTGCTTTATACAGAATAATGAGCAGTGCACACGTGCTCTGTACAGGACCTGACGGAGACATGCGAGTCCAGCGCGAGAGAGAGACGGCGTGAGCAACAAATGACCCGAGTGAGTTTGGGAGCGCAGGGCGGCCCGTACAGCTTCATCAACCATAGGTGAACACAAACACATCATCATCATCATCATCATCATCATCATCTTCATCATCCAGCTTCACACTGACCGAGCTTTCCTCTGCAGAGCTCAAGTCCCATCAGCCCCCGCAGACAGCGTCATCCCCATCAACGACCCGGACACACAGGTGCATCTGCACACACACACACACACACTCTCAGAAGGGTTTTACTGACATTAATGACCCAACATCAACAATACAGTGAGCATCTAAGAGAATGACCACCAGAATACTGTAGCAGAGTCACACAATTACTGAGAATTACATGAAATCACACAGAGATAGAAGAAAGGAGATAAAAATATAATATAATAATAAATTTTTTTCACACACAGATAGAAACAAGGGAGATAATATAAGATAAGATAATACAATATAATAATAATAATAATTATTATTATTATTATTATTATTTATTCAATAATTTTTTTTTTCTATCTATCCTGAAATAGTTGCTCAAATTAATTTTAACAGCATTTTCCAACAGGATAATATAATACGTTAAATAAATGTAATATAATATTATAAATATAAATACATATACATATTATTTTTATTAAATTAAAAAATATATATTTTCCCTATCTACCCTGAAATAGTTGCTATAATATTACAATATTATATTACAATATGGTAATCATAATTTAAAACTGGGATGATGTTTTTTTTTTTTTTTTTCGCTTTAATTTAAGTAGGAAATCTGCTAATTTTGGGGGAAGAGTTAAGTTTAGAAGCTGTCAGTCTGGATTTATGGATACAAAATATCTTGACGATTACATAACAGTAATATAACTTCTATATCCTGGGTAGATATTATGGAAAGACTTGGAAGAATAAATCTGTGGCCATAAACACAGTTTTCTGTTCAAAGCACTTTGTATAAGTTACATGAGCTCTGTGGATTAAGATTTAATAACAGCAAGAGAATAAAGAGATGTGACGCCCTCTGCTGCTCTCTCTCTCTCTGTGTGTGTGTGTGTGTGTGTGTGTGTGAGAGAGAGAGAGAGAGAGAGAGAGAGAGTGTGTGTGTGTGTGTGAGAGAGAGAGACTGCTGCAGAATTCAAGGCACGTGTAACAGCAGCAGTTTAACGCAGTGCATTGTGGGAACAGAAGAATGACATCATCAAGACCAACATTAAACATCTACTATACATGTATCTAAAAAAAAAAACAAAAAAAACCAACAATAATCAGATTTAGACTGAAGAGATATAAAGGATATGAAAAGAATCCAATTATAAATGAAAGAGTTATTCATGTTTATTTATCAAAAGGAGAAAAGAAACTTTGTGATGCTTGTAAAAGGTGTTTTATTAAAGTGTGCTGCTTTAAATGATACCAGGAAATGTTTTTACTCCGAACATTAATGGACATAATTAAATAATAAAATATTATGGAGAAATCTAAATCTTAACATTTTTAAATCAAATGTCAGTTTGTTAGCTAAAATTAAAACTAAAACCTTAATAAAAAATCTGTTACCTGAAATTAAATGATAATTGAATGTAAAATCTAAAATAAAATGTATATTTTTTTTATTTCAGCTAGTTTACAAAGCAACAATTTTCATTTTTCATTTAACTTAACTTGATAAAATAACTAAAACTTAAATAAAAATGTCATTTAAAAACTACAAAACTAACAAAAACAGACAACAAATTAACTAAAACTTTAACTGAAATAAATATGAAAGCAGAAAATATAAACGTAGAATCTAATTCAATACATAACTATATTTATTTGTTATTTTGTTTGTACACATTTCTTTGAATTATTGTTATTAAGACTATTTAAATCTTATAGAGAAATATGTAAAATACTTAAACATCAGTTGTGGTTGCAGCAAAGTGGTTGCCGAGCAACACACAAATGTAAACAAAGCTGTGAGTTACTTTGTAGCATTATTTAGAACAGCTTTGAACGTGGCTCAGCCAATCAGAATCAAGGAGCGGAACTCTGGTCTTTCTAAGAGTCTGGTGTGTTGTTGGTGTGACTGTGAGTCTGCGGTAGATGTGACTCTGAGCTCTCGCTGCAGGTGTTTCCGGTCCAGTATCTGGGCTGGCTGGAGGTGCGGGACTCAGATGTGAGGTCAGCGAGGAGCGGCGCAGCGGTCAGCGACTGCATCCATCGACTGCATCAGCGCAGAGAGACGGAGAGACGGCGGGTGAGACGCAGACACGGACACATAGACTCCCGCTCATCCACTCTCACCCAGAGACTCATGACTGTCTCTCTTCTCTCATTCAGACACAGACGATGCTGCTGGTCCTGCAGGACGCCATGCTCACCCTCATCCACCCGGCTGACCACACCCTCCTGCACTCTCAGCCAATCAGCTGCATCCGCGTGTGGGGAGTGGGGCGGGGCTTCAGCAGGTTCGGATCTCGATTACACTGACTCTTCTAATGTTTAGTGATATAAAGAGGCTTTTTTTGGATGTGCATGTATTCCAGGATCATTTGACATTTGGGTATTTCAAGAATAAAGACAAATCATATGTGCTACAGTATGCATTTGTAGAAATGTGGAGTGCAGTGCATTGTGGGATATGTTCTGCTGTCTGCTCTGGTGGTCTTCTGATGTATGATAAAGACAGTGTGCAGGAGTGCTAGTGTGTGTAGTGTGGCATCAGTGATGAATGTCTCTCTCCTCCTCTGATGCTGATGAAGGGTTTAGTGCTCGTGTGTTGGAGAGACAGGAGTGATGCACCGCTGCAGAGACTCTCTCTCTCTCTCGCTCTGATGCACGTTTGATTGTTTGATTGAGTTTGATCTGCAGTACCGGCGCTCACCAGCAGGTGCCGCTGCAGACCGAGATTCACTCTCTGTGATTTCTCTAGCAAATTAATCCTTTAACATTTCCATTTTAGTTTAACTTAAAAATTATAAATGATAGATATTAAAATGCTAAATTAATTAATGCAAATGTAAAATTATCAAAAATCTGTAAATTGGCATATATAATTTTTTTTACTTGGAAAAGTACTATAATAAGAGATGCAGACAGATAATGATGGAATAGAGATGGTAGAGAAAGGATTGTGCATTTCTTTCCCTTCATTTGTAGAGAAACATCACACACACACACACACACACACACGCACAGTTCTATACAATATGAATGAGAGTATTTCAGTGGATGAAGTCATTGCACTATATTTGGAGCACTCAGCGTTTTCTGTGTTCATGCACACGAGGTTTTGAAGCAATGAAGTCACAGCTCTATATATGGAGCAGAGCGTGTGTGTGTGTGTGTGTCGACTCCTCCCTCTTTCTGTAGCATCTCTGTTTCACACTGATAGTGAAACACATTCTCTTATTTCACCTTATAAGTGCCAAAGTGTTTCATTCTTTTTAATTCTCTGAAAACACAAGTTTTTCAAATTTGTATTTTCTTCTGTTTCAATTGTTTATTTACTTTTTTTGCCCAATTTATCTTTTTTATATTCCTCTTTATTTATTGGTTTGTTTCGCCCCATCCTCTCGTTTCCACTTCCTGTGTTTCTGTTGATCGCCCAGCATCTCCTCCTCAGCAGTAGAGAGAGAGAGAGAGAGAGAGAGAGAGAGAGAGAGAGCGAGAGCAGGCTGCCGGAGTGTGTAGGGCTCTCAGAGCGTGTGTGTGTTTGCTGAGGGAGGGACGGATCAGAGACGGAGGAGCTGAAGGGAGATCAGAACAGGTTCAGAGAGTGTGTTTGTGCTGGATGCTGGCCGTCGTGGTGATGGGAGTAATGACCCAGAGTGCAGCTGGATGCTGATGAGTGACATCAGTGTGAGTAACACACACACACACACACTACTGCATCGCACTGCTGCTGTTTCCATGCACTCGTGTGTGTGTGTGTGTGTTTGATTTGCTTTGAGAATCAAACTGAAGAGTCATTATTATTAGTTTTATAGAAAAGTCTATGAAATGTGCATGTTTAGGCTATATGAACATGAGTGGTTTTCTATTATGTGTTGGATGTCGTATGGTTTCAGTTTCAGCACATCAGAGTCCACGCATAATTGTGTGCAGAATTATTCAAATCAAGCAGAAATACAGAAAAAAAATATAGAGAGGGAGAGACACTGTTTGTCTGAATGTGTAAATGTTTTATGACTTTTGCTGTTCTGCAAATATGAGCACAATACAGTCAGATAGTGTGTGTGTGTGTGTGTGTGTGTCTCTGAGGGACTGTATGCAGGTGACAGATATTAATGAGATGCGGAAACAATCACAATCTTTTGGGAAAAGGACAGAAAGAGGCAGTGATTGATTGTTTGTGTGTGTGTGTGTGTGTGTTTACTTGTTTTTACTACTTGGTGAGAACCAGAAGACCGCACAAAGATAGTACAATAAGGAAAGCTTGACCAATTTAAGGACCCTACAAAGACATGATCTTTTATATAAGACTATAAAATGACTAAATAAACCTAAACCTACCTGACACAGAAAACACTTAACAGCTTACATTTTTATATTTATTTTTTATTATCATTTTTAAGATGTTGCCAACTAAAGGAACCCACAAAGTAGTATAAACAAGGGTGGGTGTGTGTGAGAGAGATCAATGATAGTACAACCTGACGAACTAATACTGAACAGATGAAGGTTCACCATAGACAAACTGCACAATGAAGTACTAGATTTTAGTCTAAACGTGCTAAACTCACTGTCACAAAACAAGGGTGTTGCTATGCAGTTACTAGGGTGTTTTAGCTGGTACCTAGTGTGAGGTGGGTGGTTTCTAGGCTGTCGTTTGTGGTTTGGGTGGTTGCTAGGGTGTTGCTGTATCTGCTGCGGTGTCTAGGCTGTCGTTTGTGGTTTGGGTGGTTGCTAGGGTGTTGCTGTATCTGCTGCGGTTTCTAGGCTGTCGTTTGCGGTTTGGGTGGTTGCTAGGGTGTTGCTGTATCTGCTGCGGTTTCTAGGCTGTCGTTGGTGGTTTGGGTGGTTGCTAGGGTGTTGCTGTATCTGCTGCGGTTTCTAGGCTGTCGTTTGGTGGTTTGGGTGGTTGCTAGGGTGTTGCTGTATCTGCTGCGGTGTCTAGGCTGTCGTTGGTGGTTTGGGTGGTTGCTAGGGTGTTGCTGTATCTGCTGCGGTTTCTAGGCTGTCGTTGGTGGTTTGGGTGGTTGCTAGGGTGTTGCTGTATCTGCTGCGGTTTCTAGGCTGTCGTTGGCGGTTTGGGTGGTTGCTAGGGTGTTGCTGTATCTGCTGCGGTGTCTAGGCTGTCGTTGGCGGTTTGGGTGGTTGCTAGGGTGTTGCTGTATCTGCTGCGGTGTCTACGCTGTCGTTTGTGGTTTGGGTGGTTGCTAGGGTGTTGCTGTATCTGCTGCGGTGTCTAGGCTGTCGTTGGTGGTTTGGGTGGTTGCTAGGGTGTTGCTGTATCTGCTGCGGTTTCTAGGCTGTCGTTTGCGGTTTGGGTGGTTGCTAGGGTGTTGCTGTATCTGCTGCGGTTTCTAGGCTCTCGTTTGCGGTTTGGGTGGTTGCTAGGGTGTTGCTGTATCTGCTGCGGTGTCTAGGCTGTCGTTGGTGGTTTGGGTGGTTTCTAGGGTGTTGCTGTATCTGCTGCGGTTTCTAGGCTGTCGTTTGCGGTTTGGGTGGTTGCTAGGGTGTTGCTGTATCTGCTGCGGTGTCTAGGCTGTCGTTGGTGGTTTGGGTGGTTGCTAGGGTGTTGCTGTATCTGCTGCGGTTTCTAGGCTGTCGTTTGAGGTTTGGGTGGTTGCTAGGGTGTTGCTGTATCTGCTGCGGTTTCTAGGCTGTCGTTTTCCTGTTTTAATGCAAAATCTTCTCAACAACACATATTTTGTAGAATAATTATTCAGGTTTGGAGCACACACACTGCTCTTACACACTCCGTGATAGAGGTTTCAGCACAGCACTAATGAGTGAGCATTGACTCATCTAACAGCACTCATTAGTTTAATATAGGCACATCAGAAGTCAATGCAGGGTCTCATACAGACAGCTTGATAAACATGTGTAATGTTCTCGTTATAAACAGTGCTTTCATTAGTATTTGACAGTGTGATTTGAAAGTATAATATAGTTCATTATCACCCTCACAGAGTCCCTTCAGTTTCGGTGTCTTTTAGAATCCTTTAAATTCTCTGTGTGTGTGTGTGTGTGTGTGTGTGTGAGACAGAATGGGTTCATCGCTAGGGCTCTGAGACTTCTGATAAACACACACACACACACACACACTCCTGTGATTTGGCGTGTCAGCTGAAGTCTCTCATGTGCAGTAGTGAGTGGAGACAGATAGAGAGTGTGTTGTGTAGTTTTACTCAGAACTTCAGTTTTCAGACACATGAAAGCCACATTCAGACTCGAATTTAAATAAACTTGTGAACCCATGATCATCATCATCATCCTCCCTCAGCCATCTACTACAAATATGGACTCTGACAATTTAACTGCATTGCTTTTGTAGTTTTTGTAGTTAATTAAGACTAAACATTTTCTATACTTGACAAAAAAAAAAAAAAAAAAAAAAATATATATATATATATATATATATATATTAGGGGTGTAACGGTTCACAAAATTCACGGTTCGGTTCGATACGATACACTGATGTCACGGTTCGGTTCGGTTCGGTTCGATACGTTTTAGATACAGCAAAATGTAAAAACATCTCAACTTTTCAGAATGCCGCAAGCGCACCGCGGGTCATGTGACAAGAACCAACCAATCAGCTTCATCCTTTCCCGTAACAAGGTTGAGAGCTCAGCCAAGATGAAGGAACAGCTGATCATAGTTGTATATGGATTGCAATTTTGAAATAAATTTAGTAGCAGAGCTACTGCAAGTGATTTTTAGAGCTGCAAATCCATTTATCCTTCGCTGAAATTTCCGCGTCTCATGGAGTGAGCACGTCATTGTTGCTTAGCAAAGACAGACGCCTCATGAGCGCTTCTGCCCGAGCGCTTTGGAAAGGAGGAGAAAGACGCGCCTAGCGTTTTCCATGCGTTTTTAGGCGCGATATGTGAAAGGCGCTCGCTCACTCAGCACGCGCTGAAGGCTCGTTGCAAAATGTCTAATGCATTTAACAGACCAGAAATATAAGATCCTAAAATAACCAACAGGTCTGGTGTTTGGGTTGGATTCCCTGTAAGCTATAGTGTCTAAATGCTGCAGGGATAGTTTGCTGCGTGCATGTTTCTCCTTTTTTTCGTCTTTTCCCAGATAGTACTGACGCATATATCCCAGATATTCCCGCTGGTGTTTTTTTTTTTTTTTTTTTGTATTCCCGCTGGTGTACCCTGTCATGTTGCAGATGCGACATACCGTTGTTTTTTTATCCACCACTCTCTTGCCATCACCATTATAGCTTAAAGGGAATCCAAAGTGCACCCAAACACCAGACCTGTTGGTTATTGGAGGATCTTCTCATTTCTAGTCTGTTAAACGCATTGGCTATTTTGCAACGAGCCTTCAGCGCGTACTGAGTGAGCGAGCGCCTGCTGAGTAGCCTAACATAAACATATAAGATGGTGTTTTTTTCTTCTTCGGGAGTGTCAGGGGCGTTGCCTGTTACGTTGTTTGGGTTATTGGGCTACCTTGTTGAACGCATATCATTATATTTCTATCTCTCTCTTTTTTTTTTTTTTTTTCCAAATATAATTAATTACTCCAACGAACCGTTCGGTATACATAATGCGTACCGCGTACCGAACCGAAAGCGTCGTACCGAACGGTTCAATACGAATACGCGTATCGTTACACCCCTAATATATATATATATATATATATATATATATATATATATATATATATATATATATATATATATATATATAGTAAATACCTTTATACCCAAACCATCCACTAAGGCTGCACAATTATTCAGAACAAAACCTGAATGGATTTAGTTAAATTGATTTACTAAAATGACACTCTTTTGGACCAGCATGATATAATGGAGACGTTTAATCAGCAGAAGAGTGTTTTTGTGTATTTTGTCAGGGTTTGCTCAGAAATGGTTGAATGGAGGTTTGCTGGCGGTCGCCGCTGTACTCTGAATGTCACGAGTGACACTGAAACATGGCCACAAAACCATTAACCTTTACATTCACAACACACACATCTAGATATTCATCCAGCTGACTCTTTCTCTGAGGCCGGTGTCTGATGGATGGTTCTCTGCTGGTGTCTCATTAGCTGCTGTCCTGTTCTAATGCCTCACACAGTCACGCTGCTAATGCGCTTCAATCCGAACACTATTTATGTTCATTTGTGAACGTTTGATGAATCACATGATGAATCTTGAGGATCCTGTGATTTAATTATTTACACGGGCTTTTCCCAAATGTTTTTTTTTTTTCTCATCTGAACCTCTTTCAGGCAAAATATGTACTTGAAGCCCCCCTGAGATCAAGTTAATAATTTAATATTTATCATTCAAACTTGTTCACGGTTCTGTGATGTTGGCTAACGGTCATGACATGCATGATTTTTTATTTTAAAATTCATTATTTTAATTGTAATGTTTTTTATTTGATTGATTTGTAATAAGGACTTTATTTAATTCTTTTTGATGTTCTTATTTTAAATTTAATTTTAAATGTTGCATTTTTTTATTTAATTGCTTTGTATTGAGAGTTTTATTTTGATTGTTTTTACATTTAATTCTACTTTATGATTTGATTTTTAGCAAGCATTTTTTATTTCTTTATATTGTTTGAATTTAAAAAGTAAAAAATTTCGTTTTTTGCCTGCTCAATTTGTGTAAATCTGCTTGAAAATGTAGATTTCCGTAAATGGTGTGATTTTCAGTATGATGCGAAAAAAGTGAAAATTAAAAGTATTTCCTACAAATCTTCCATCCTCCACCTGAGTGAGTTTAATTTCATTCAACCGTTGAAATGTTTATATCTACTTACGTGAATAATGATCTGGTTCATAATTATAAACAATTGAAGGAAACTGTAGCGCCCTCTTGAGTCCTGTGAGAGTAACACACTTTAATGGCTGTGTTTCTTTTTTAAACCCGTTTATTGATTCTTACTTTACAAACTCAAACACAGAGTGTCTCTCTGGTTCTGTTTCAGGGATTTTGCGTATGTGGCCTGTGACAAGAACACGCGTGTGTTGAAATGCCATGTGTTTCAATGTGACAGTCCTGCGGAAAGCGTCGCCAGCAGCCTGAAGCAGATCTGCTCGAAGGTGAGGAGCGAGAATCCAGAAATAATCAACACACATTCACAGCAAACAGACACTCGCTTTCATACTGACAAACTGAATCACTAGTCAGATGTTTATTATCATGCTCATTAATAATTAATGAGGATAGAGCTTCAGCAACCAATCATCTGTCCAGTTTGACCTGAAGCCTTTTCTGCCATTCTGTGGAAAATATCTGTGTTTACAGTAAATCTTTGCGTCGTGGGGTGTGTGTGTGTGTGTGTTAGGATGCGTCGTCCATCCTCACGTGAAGCTGCTCGCTCAGCACATCCATTCACAGGCTTTGATTAACATTGAGCTCAGATTTATTGGCTTCAGATTAATGACCCGCAGGAGCAGAGAGACTGACAGGAGTCCTGTTGTCTGTTTTCTCAGATTATGGCCGAACGCAGGAGCATGGGTCCCGTTGCAGGCTCCTCGTCTCAGTTCAGCTCAGATGTCCCTCTGAGAGGTAAGAGCTTCACACACACACAGGCAATGACGTTCAGTCACATGACCAATCAAATCTGGACATTTGGTGATTGCGATGATCTTTTTTGACTCCAAGGCCCTGTTTGAAGACTTTTGTAATACAAAAGTTTATTTGGAACTAAAGTAATTGAATAATTTATTTTTCTAATTTTTGCATTTATTCATATAAAATAGATCAAATTATTTAAATAATTGAATTCCAGAAGTTTAACTTGAATGTTCTTTTTGGATTTGCTCGTTTTATTGCCAGGTAATTTATTTTATTTACTCTTGTGATTACAGGTTTTTATTTGTAATTTATTTCATAATTAATTTTTTATAATTATTGCAGTGTTTATTTCAAGCATTGGTTCCAAAATAATTATAAATAATTACATTTCATGATTTCAGAAGTTTTAACGAATGTTCTTCAGGGTTTACACTTTCTGTTTTTATTTCTAGTCTTTTGTGAGTACAGGGTTCCTTTTTTATAAATAGCTATTTCTTTTTATTTAGCCTTTTTGCAATTTCCACCTTTTTTTTCTGTAATAAAAAAGCTACGTGTTTTCAAACTTTTTTAGAATCACTTTATTACATTCCTACAAACTTTCAAAGTCTTTTTCTCATTTTTGTGATTACATTTATTTGTATTTTTTATTTTATACATTTTAGAGCTTGGCATAACATTAAAAAACCTTCCATGTCCTTAAAAACTTTAACACTATTAATTTCAGTTTCTAGAATTCACTTTTAAAATTGCCTCAGAAATCTCTCTTTTTAAAAAAATATAAATTAATGTTTAGGCACAATTAATATTCTACTTCTTTGAATCAATTTAATAATCACAGTCTGTTTGAATAATAAGTCAATTTAATTAGTGAGTCCAAATTTTGTAAAGTGCTATTTTTTATGAACAAAACACACAGATGGCCTGAAATAAAATTGAAATGAGCTAAGCATGAAAATGATGCAAATCGCATTTTTTTTTAGTTTATTTCAATGAAACTACATTTTTAATTAAAGAACTTAACGTGTATCTAAAGTGCTGCTCACATGACCCAAATGCTTGTATTTCATTGGGCAATGATGTTTTCACTGCGTAAACACAGAGATGCATTGTTTTGTTGCAGCTAAAACACATAAATAAAAATAGACCTATAAGCTGTTCTTTAAGGCATATTCATCTGTGTTGATGTAAATATATTTTGTGTGTGCGTGTATAGTATATGTGTGTTTGGAGGATTGTAAATTCATGCTCCAGCAGTACGAGTCCATAAATAAAGTGATGGTCTGTGCCGACCTCAGCACACGCTTACGCTTTATTTCATTCCTGCTGTAAATTCCTGCAATGATCAGTGGGATAATGAAAGCTGCATTTCTGACCCATTAAAATGCAATTAAATCACCAATGTTACACAGAATCACTGCCGCTGCTGCATTTAAATCCGTCTCATCTCTATCACAGCGTACAGCTGCTTCAAATACAGCTCGTCCGCTAGCTGTTTTATAATGCAATATGCACAGCACAGGATTTCTAGGCTCCTGAGGGATGCTTTGCTCTGTTTTCATCATGTCAGAGGTTCCCACTCTGTGCAAATGCATTCCGAGCGTAGATTACCTCACCGGTGCATGGTCTGATGATTGAAATCTTCTGCGTGATGTTCAGCTCGTGTTTCTCATCTGTGTGTTTCTTCAGTAGAGTTTCCAACACCAAAGACTGAACTACAACACAGTTTCCATGTGCTTTACCTGGGAATGACATCAGTAGTGCGACCTATAGGTAACACACACACACACACACACACACACACACACACACACACACAACACTCGCATTAAATAAACCATGTTACTTTACAACATCAGCACTGTTATTCAACTAAACTCATTCAAAAATGACCTGAATAATGACACTATTGTCTTCTGTAGAGCTGCTTTACAGCTGAAATTAATCTAGTTTCATGAGTGATTTATTTTGAGCTCCATTAATTTTTTGTTTATCAATGTGAAGCTGCTTCGAAACAAACTGTATTGCCTAAAGCACTACAGAAATAAGTGGAACTACATAAAAAAATGCATTACAATGAGCTTGAGATGCCGGTTATCAAATATTATACTGATATTATATTTATTACTGAAATCTGTTTCTCACAACTGAGATCCAAAACAAGCAAGATTTGTAATATTATTTTTAGACTGTGATAATCAAATTAAGAAACAGTGACTTTTTTTTGCATGATTCAGAAGAAAAATCTCAGTTTTGAGGAAACTTTGAGTCTTAAATTACACAAATTCACATTTATTGCATAATTTAGTGTTTGTCAAGCTACAGTAAGGGTTTTCCGGTTGTTTTTTGTTTGTTTTTTACCTGACTTGATAGTGTCTTTTGAAGTGTTGATTTAGGCAAATTGCATGGAAAACCAATGGGCGAGTCAATATGAGTCCAACTCAAAATTTG
Source organism: Carassius auratus (assembly GCF_003368295.1). Lineage (NCBI taxonomy): Eukaryota > Metazoa > Chordata > Actinopteri > Cypriniformes > Cyprinidae > Carassius > Carassius auratus. The sequence continues at coordinate 9,413,753 of NC_039281.1, read as the reverse complement.
TAAGGAAATTTGTGCAGCCTTTCCAAAACACATCTATGTTTTGAAATTTTGCATGTACATTCTTGACCTTAAATGAGAAATATTCTTTAAATTTGAAAAAGAAAAATACATTAACTAGTATTTTAAGCAATTCAAATATCGAGCGTGGATCAAATTGACCCCAACACAAAAGTCATAAAACAATTTGTGCAGCCTTTCGAAAACACATCTGTGTGTTGAAACTTTACACGCACATTCATGACCCTAAATGAAAACTATTAACCAAATTTTAAGATTAAATAAATACTTTAACCAGTATTTTGACCAGATTGAATATTGAGTGTGGGTCAGATTGATCCCAACAAAAAAGTCCTAAGAAACTTTGTGCAGCCTTTCCACAACACATCTATGTTTTGAAATTAGGCATGTAAATTCTTGACCTTAAATTAAAATATACACCAAATTTTAAAAAGAAATAAAATACATTAACCAGTATTTTAAGCAATTCAAATATCGAGAGTGGATCAAATGGACACCAACACAAAAGTCATAAAACAATTTGTGCAGCATTTCCGAAACACATCTGTGTGTTGAAACTTTACACGCACATTCAGGACCCTAAATGAAAACTATTTACCAAATTTTAAGATAAAATAAATACATTAACCAGTATTATTCGCAATTTGAATATCGAGAATGGATCAAATGGACACCAACACAAAATTCATAAAACAATTTGTGCAGCCTTTCCAAAACCCATCTATGTTTTGAAATTTTGCATGCACATTCATGACCTTAAATAAGAAATGTACACCAAATTTTTTAAAGAAATAAATACTTTAATCTGTATTTTAAGCAGTTTGAATATCAAGTGTGGGTCAAACTGACTCCAACACAAAAGTCCTAAGAAACTTTGTATAGCCGTTTCAAAACACATCTATGTGTTGAAATTCTCCATGTACATTTTTAACCTTAAATGAGAAATATTCACCAAGTTTGAAAAGTGTGGGTCAGATTGACCCCAACACATTGGGGAAAGCATCACGTCACTTCTGAGACAAGTCTTGTGCACACATTGTAATGATTTACATTTGTATGATGTCTTTTTTGAGCGTATTCAGATCAGTCAAGCAAAATTTATTTCTAAAGTGCTTTTCACTATATACATTGTTTCAAAGCAGCTTGACAAAGTCACTCTTGTGCTTCATCTCTGGATGCTGACAGTCATTCAACCTTCATTCTGTGTAACTGTAAGGAACTAATGTTTTGTCTCAAATGATGTGTTTCAGGAATGGATATGATAAATGGAGCGATAGACAGTCTGATGTCCTCCGCAGGGAAAGAGGACTGGACCCCCGTCCTGCTCAACGTCGCTGACGCCACAATTACTGTCGTCAAAGAAAAGGTGACGCTTTACATTCCTGTGACAAGTTCTACATTTCTTTCCGCCCTGAAACAGTTTGTACATCAGACACTTTACATTCACAGAAACCTCAAACTTCCCACTCAGACGTAAACATTCATCCAACATTCACATTTTTGTTTACAATTTAAGTTAACAGCAAAATGCACATTCATTTCCATTTTCGCATAGACAAACATTTACAAACTAATCTTTGAATTTTGTCTGACTGTCATGAAATGTAGTCTAAAAGAAATTTAATTTTCATTGGATACTGATTTAGACATTTCTTACATATACATTCATAATACTGTTTAACACATTAACCAAATAATTCATGCAAGTGCTTATAAAAAAAACAGTGTTCACTTGGGAAACCTTGCATTTGTTCACAAAAAGCACTGAAATGTTGTTTTGTGAAAACATTTTGTAAACTAACAATAGTTTTCTCAAGGGAATGTTATATCTTAGTGAGTGACTGCAAAAAAAGTTTTAAATACATTTTACAATTCCATTCTTAAATACAATTTAATAAGTCATTTAATATATTCACGTAAGTACTTTAAGGCGAGGAAAACACTATGCTTTTTGTGAACAAATGCAAAGTTCCTTAAGCGTACACTGTTTCGAGAACGAACGCAAAGTTTCTCGAAAAATAAAAACACTGAGAACATTTTGAGCAAACACAAAAGTTTGAACGCAGAATGTTTATAAGGGAATGCTAAAGTTTTGTGACCTAATAGTTTGTTAATGGAATGCAAAACTTTGAGGCAAAACAAAGTTTCTTAATCAAGCTTTTTGTGAGGAAACAAGTTGTTTAAAACTAGAGGGCAAATGCCATTTTTCAAGAGCAAATGCAGCAATTTACTTTGTAATTACTGAAAGTGCTTTTTTTTTGTTAAAGCAAAAAACATGTGCTTCACTTTTCTGTGTTTTATGGAGCCTATAAAAGGAAATGCAATTGGGGAAAAAAGAGATGAGGAAAGATTACATTTTAATTTTTTTTATCATGAAATGTCCTCTAGAGACAAAAATGTGTTCGTTTATTTATTTTTTAATTTTTTTCAGATATAAGCTAATGCAATTTTGGGTTACAACCCATGAGGATTGATATCCAATAGTTTAGATTTATTCACTTACTTGGCAAACATATGTGCCAAGTTTGGCCCTTAATGTCTAATTCTCATTTATATTTAGAGTTTAAAAATGTCCAAATACACAAAACTTGGTACTTATGGACACCAGGACAATCTGAGGACAAATACACTTCACAAAAGTCAAAACTGTGCATCTCATGCTCTTTTTTACTGCTTTGATGCTGATGAAACATTCACAGGCCTCTGAAAGTAATTCAGAGCTGGTGGCATCAGACAGACAGGTTTATTGCTATAATTTCTCTTCTGTTTGGACAGGAAGAGGAAGAGGAAGTAATAGTGGAGTGTCGCGTTCGCTTCCTGTCTTTCATGGGCGTGGGACGTGATGTCCATACGTTTGCCTTCATCATGGACACGGGAAACCAGCACTTCCAGTGTCACGTGTTCTGGTGTGAACCCAACGCGGGAAGCGTGTCTGAGGCCGTGCAGTCAGCCTGTGTGGTGAGTGATAAACACACATCACATGGAAATCACAAGGAATATTACTGATTAAATACAACTTTAAATCAAGCGAGGTAAAATATTGAGAAGCAGCGAATTAAAAGTTGTGGCCCAACACAAAATTTACTAACTAAAGTTATTCAAGTAAACCCAAAACTGATTTAGATACAGTTGCATTTTTAATTTGACACATAGACTGAATATTTTATACAAGTATTTTAACAAAAAAAAAAAGCTTTACGATAACAAAAAAATATGAGGTTCACTTTTCAGTGTTTTATGCGAACACAAGGTTCCCAGAGGACTTGGAAATGTTCAGAGCAAACACACACACAAAAAGCTAAAGTTTCTTGAGCAAATGCCAACATTTTGAGTTAAAAATTTAGGGAGCGAACTCTACGTGTTGTGAGAAAACAACACGCTGAGTGTTTGTAAACACATTTTAATTTTCTTGCATAAATATTTTGTGAGTGAATGATACAGTTTGACAGCAAACAAAAAAGTGAATGAATGCAGTAATTTTGAAAACACAATCTAACAAAAGTTTTTTTTTTTTGAGTAAAACTCAAAGTTTGACAGAACGCATGTTTTGAAAAGCAAACGCAAAGTTTCTTGAATGTAAAAATTGAGACTGAATCCAAAGTTTCTCAGGCGAACATTTTGTGAGCTTAAAGTACTGAATTAACAGTTTGATTGAGCTCAGTAACAATTTCTAACAGAATATTTGGCGAATGCGGAACTTAAGGGAATGCAATCATTCTGAGTTAAAGGTTTTGAGAGCAAATACAAAATGTTTGTGGAGGAACATAGCTTCTTGAGCAAAAGCATACATTAAGATCTACCAGAAAAGATTTTAGAGAACACAAAAATTGAGACTGAATGCAAAGGGAACATTGTGTGAATAGTTTGAGCGAATGCAAGCATGTTAGCTAACAAATGTTTTTCGAGCGAACAAAGTTTGAGGCAGTGCACTTGTTTTGAGAGCAAACTAAAAGCTTAGAAAGCAAAAGCATTCAAGTTAGCTAACAAATGTTTATATGAGCGAATTTAAAGGTAGAAAGAATGCATGAGTCTGGAGAGTAAACGCAAACATTTTGTGCAAACAAGATTTCTGGAGTAAATGCAAACCTAAATTTTTTTTAACTCAATGTTTGTGTTTGCTTTAGAAATTTAGCATTGACAGAAACGTTTGTTAGCTCACACAATGTTTGTGTTTGCTTAAGCAACTTTGGCTCTTTGAGAAACTGTGCGTTCGCTCTCAAATCTTTTGCATTCTCTTGAAACATTGGTGTTAGCTTACATTTGCATTCGCTCATTCAACTTTTTGTTCACACAACTTACGTTCACTCATAAAACGTTTAATTCAAAATTAGTTTTGAATGACAATTATACTTTCTGGTGTGAGCGACAGCATGCCACAGATTCTGTACTTAAAGTGTTAAGTCGTAAAGTGAGTGTATTGTACATAATTTATGGGTTAAATCTGTGTTTTTTCTTTAGTTGCGGTATCAGAAGTGTCTGGGGAAGTCCGGCTCCTTAACTCCGCCCCCTTCCGACTCCGTCACCCGCCGTGTAACGTCCAGCGTCAAGCGCGGCGTCCAATCAATTATAGACACTCTGAAAAAGAAGCCCGCCCCCGAAGTTCCCCACCAATGACGGAACAGAATGGCTGTGATGGACAGCAGGGGTGTGTGTGTATTTACTGATGCAAACGAGAAGAGAAACAGGCCAACATGACGAAGAAAAAGACGAGCGAGACAAATGAGAGGATGTCGTCGGCGTGTAACTGCGCTGAATGAAGCATGCGTCTGCCTTACACGAACACATTCTCACTCAAGTATTTCGAGGGCATCAGTGTTCATGTCACGCTCAGATCAATGTTAAGTCTTCATTCAAGCCACAGTGTGTTTCATTTCAAATCACCCGCTCATTCACACACTTGGGAAATTGGATACTTTGAAAGGTTTTCTCTTTTTTTTTTTTTGCCGTTGGAATGTGTGTAAAATGTCAGAGACTATCTTCATATCACAATGTTCAGTGGGAATATTGTAATACATCAGAGTTTGTCTGTAACATCTGCTCAGTCTGATTCTGTAATGAAGAGCCAAATGGGGATTTTCTGATAACACACACACACACACACACACACACAGAAATACCCATTAAGTAAAACACTAAGGCCTGAAAGAATCCCTGCGCAAGTACACAAACACAGACGCAAATGTGTTCTGCTTTTGTACAAACTCTCTTGACTCAAACCTTACAAAGCAACATACTCTTAAAACCATTTCTCCACCAAGACTCCTTGAGAAACTGTAGAGGACGCTGATTTACATTAACGCCCGCCGTGCTGAAGATGCGAAACGTACTTGCATTGCATTATGAATAGTGGAACGCAGCGATGCATGAGCTGAGCTTGCTTTGCTAAGAGATTTTGTGTACTTGTGTTGATCTTTTCAGGCTTTCACATACATGCGGAGCAGAAGCTGCAGATGTCAACACAGGAATGTTATTTCTCACAAAGTGGGATTTAAACCAGATCCACCACTTAGACACTCATTTTTACACCATATTAATGTACCATGTTGTGGAAATAAATTACATCAAAACAAAAGTGTCTCTCCATGTTTTATTTGCACGTAAACTCAAGTGACATTGGAAAATCTTTATGCGTTTTTATGGCAGTGACACTCAAGTTCAGTAATAATGAGTTATTTGGGCTCTTGTAGCTAACGTTAAAAGTCTTAAATATTAAGAGTGTAATGCTTACTAATGAGTGTGTGTCAGAGCTATATATATACACTGTATACATACACATGCACACAGTGAAATAAGGCTGGTCACCCCAGAATGTAGATTAAACAGGGATGAACCAGAATAATGCCACATCTAAACCATAATTCTCTCTCTCACACACACACACACACACACACACACACACACACACACACACACACACCTTTCTACCTCAAACAATTTCAGAGGGAAATCATACATTAAAACAAGGAACAATAATGAAAACAGCAATGTTTGTTTGTGTCTCAATTAAAATAAAAAGGCCAAAAGTAATAAATAATAATAATAACAACAATAATAATAAAAAAGTGAAAATAATAAATAAAATAATTAAATAAAATGCTCAAAGCTTTATTATAATTTTTTCTATAATATTTGAGCCAATTTAACATAAAATGCATAAAATATCTAAAACGGTGAATCAGTTGAACTGTGGGTAAATGCTTCCTAAAATACTTTTGTACTTTATTTTATTTTAAGATTTAGAAGTACATTAATAAAAAAGTGAAATAATAGTAACATTTAAAATGTGTTTTATTTGTAATTTTCCTTAAATCTAATCTAATCTTGACAAACTATATATCGTTGGAAAGGTCTAAGACTCCCAAATATATATTTTATCAATGTTTTTTGTTAACAATTATGTAGGAAAAGTAATAGATTAATTTATGACAAGAGTGCACCCTCAGAAATCTACATTATAACAGGAATTTTGACCTTTGTTAAAAAAACAAGACTTCTTTTTTGCCTTTTTCTCCATCACATTTTAGAAATCATCAGAAATTATATATCAACTGACAACTTAAAAATCTCAAAATTCATCCTTCAAAACTCATTTAAAAATCAGACATTGCATTACCATGTAAATGGTACATCAATATCATGTTACAAAATGTTTTCATTCATGAATAATAAAAATGTAAGTTTGGATCTTGCACTACAAAGTCAATGTTCAAAAATATGAGTGACAGTTAAGGGGTTAAATGTTTGAGCTATATATTTGTATATTTTAAAATGCATGAAATTTTTTTTGCCCGACTAAATCTAAACTTTAAATTTTTCAGAAAAAAATAAAAAAATAAAAAATTCTTAAATTAGGTTTCTACTTGTCTTAGTGAAGCATGTTGGATCAGCACGTGTGTGTGATTCTTCCAGGGTCACTGCTGTCTCAGCAGCACACACACACTCTTACAGTGAATAATTCAGCTGGAGTGTGTGTGTGTGTGTGTGTGTGTGAGGTTTTGCCCTGTTGATGCTAACACATGCAGACATGAGAACTGAATTATTCAGTACGTCCTGCCCTCTTCCTCTTCCTCCTCCTCCTCCTCCTCATCACACATTTATTGCCCGTCCCGTGGTTCTGATGCGGCTCCGGTCCCAGATTACACTCATCATGTTTGTCCTTCAGCAGAACATGAGGTCAGACACTGAAACAGACCCTCATCAGTGACCGATGTGAATGAGAACGACCGACCGAGGTCATCCGATGCAAACATGCTGCTCTTTCATCTGAAGTCTTTATTAGTCCCAGGTGCGTCCCTCCGTACAGATGCATCATAAAACCACATGTTACAGGAGGAGAATAATATTCCCACACATGTCTAATAGCCTTTTTATGAGAGCCTTTTAAGCGAACGACTATGATCTTTATTAGTGGAGGCTTGATGATGTTTTCCTGACTGTCAGAGCAGAAATAAATATGACAGATCACTGTAATCTAACTCATCGTATATGATACGCACATATCACGTGGTTTACTGGGGTTTAACTTTGATCCAGCAGGAGTCTCTTCTCTTTCTTTCTCTCTCTGTCGTGTTATTTTTAGCTGCAGATGAAAGCAGAGGGAGGGGAAGAAAGACGGAATTCCTCAACAGACACACAGCAGGATTAGTAAGAGGACACGAGAAACAAAGAGCGTCTCCATCGAACCCCAGAGAAACTCCCAGCATGCTCCGAGCATCAACTAGCAAAACAACATCTGACACGGAAACAACCAGAATGAAAGCAGCTCACAGACTCACTCCATCCCTTTAGTTTATCATTTTTTATTATATACACACAGAAAAATAGTCTTGAAAATATTTCAGGAAAATAAACCAAAATATAATTTAAATATTTTAGAATTTTTAACTATTATTTTTGGCTTAGTGTCGTTTTCAAATCGAAATAAATAAAATGTAAAAAAAATAAAAAAAATAAAAAAGAGATAAGATACTTCAAGAAAATACATTTTCCAATATTTCTAAAAATATTTATTAGTAATTCTACTATTGTTTTTGGATTTGTTCATTTTTAAATATAAATATTGTTCACAATATATAAATTCTATAAACACACACACACACACACACACACACACACACACACACACACACACACACTATATATAAATTTTTATATAAATATAGATATAGGTTATCTATGTTACTACTGTTTTTGGCTTAAAAAAACATATTTAGGGATTTTTCAAATGTAAATATTGTTCAAATACACTCAATGTTTTTCTCCCACATTTTTACTGGTTCACGATTTCCCATATTTTATGCATTTGTCAGATGCTGTCATATAAAGTGAGCATTCAGAATGAACAGAAAGTGTTGATTTCATGTGTCTAAATGCATCAATAGTGATTGTGTAGAAATAATCAGCATCTCCTCTAGTTACAGAGCTATTTACATTTCTGTACTGCATCCCACAATGCAATGGGCCTGACCTTTTAATTTCTCCTTTACTCATTACTTAAGAACTGGATGTTAAATGCAAAAATGCAAGATGTGTGTGATAACTGGACACCACACACTGAATTAAACATGCTACATAATGAGTTCATGTAATCTACGACTGTCTGAAACATTTATTGCTGCATATTGCATAGTTTTATAATAATACTACTGTATGTAGCATATAGTATATACACTACATAGTATGCAAGTATTTCATTGACCACATTTATATTTAGCCACATTTAAAGTGCTTTCAAAGACACTAATGAGGATAATTATGACCTGTGATTGTTGAAGATTCACCCAGTACGTCATTGTCAGTCGTATCTTTCTAAGTTCAAGAGGCGTCTCGCCAATTTCTACTCCAGTTGCATCTACAGGGGATGTTTTAATTGCTCCACAACATATTCTTAATGCTATGGATCCTATTTTTCCCAGTAAAGATTTGGTTGCTGATCCATATATAATGCATCCATAGTCAAAACATGAACGAATCGATGCTTGATACACAACAATGCACTACGACTAGCTCCTCGATTGATGAAACCATACGCATGCAATTTATGATCATTCGACATTTTGATTCAGTTTTGGTTATATCCAGTTTCCATGTTCATTTTTCATCAAACCATAAACCAAGGTATTTAAAAACATGTACTGTTTTCTAGTGTTTGATCATACAACTTCAAATCTAAATGTCCAATCTTCTTATTGTTAGTAAATAACATACGTTTTGTTTTTGAAGCTGAGAGCTTTAAACCCCAGTCCACGGACCGCTCCTCCACTTTTTTTAAATTGACTCTTGTATGCCTTGTACATTTTTAATATTGCGTCCTCTCTTCATTAACGCTCCATCATCTGCATAAAGTGCTAATCATTCCTGTTTTTTTTATTATTTGATCAAAAACATCATTACTCATTAAATTAAACAATACTGGGCTCATTACACCACACTGCGGAGAATGTTATAAGGATCTGATATTTCTTCTCCAATTTTAACCTGAAAGTAACACTCAAATAGAAAGTCTAAAACCCAAGTATAACATGTCCCACCTGTCTCTATTTTATTCAGTTTAATTAGCAAACCTTCCCTCCACAAAGTGTCATAAGCCTTTTCTATCAAAGAACGGATTCTTTCATTATACAGGCTTTTGATCTTCATTTTCTTATAGTGTCAAAGCATCTACTATAGATCTACTTTTCCTAAATCCACTTTTGAAAACATTTCCCTTTTCTCCAAAGCTTAATTCAGTCGCCTCACAATCATTTTTTCCATGACTTTACATAATCTATCTACCACATCTATCATCAACACTATACCCTCTACTGACAGATTTTCCAATGGTTCTTCACATAACATTTGAAACTTTCCCAATCTGTCTTTTTAAATACCCATCTTACACCAAAATTTAATTTTTTATTTTATTTCACAGATCTCTGGAAAACAATCACTTCCGATATTATCTTTCTCTACTGTCCAGATGTATTTATCTGCTCCTCACTGAACTGAGCTTTATACTCAACAACAGCTGCTCACCATCAGCTGATTGGAGAACAGAGAGAGAGGGGCGGGGCTAATTATCACCACACACTGCTGATTGGTTAATCATAACTAGCTCAATCTATCCAGCCACACACACACACACATTTTGGGTCGTTTTCGAAATGTGGTGAAACTTCCCTTGACTTTCAAATAGTCAAGAAACTCCATATTATGGCATCAGTGTTTAATCTAACCTGTATTTAAATAATGAAATATAGTTTGATGCTATATTGATTTTCCTGAATTGTTATTATTTGATTTTTTTTAATTTGGCAAATGCCTAAAAGATGTGTTGTTCCCTTAAACAACTTCCATTATGTTTATTTATTAAGATGCTAGTGTTTCTGAAAAAAATAAAACAGTAGTTGATCACCAGATCACAAACCTATCCAACATGAAAAATAAAAATCACACACACACACACACACACACACACACACACACACACACAAGCAGAGAACCATGACTGTCTGTCCACTGACGGACTACAGTCCATTCACGCTGGCCATTAATTAACACTAAGTTAATAGGAGTCTACAGAGATGGACATGAGCCTCTTCACACTCAATATCCATTAATGAACAGATCACACACATTTGATCAATATGACACAAATCATCACAGATATTATGAACGTCAATTCAGTTCACATCACTCAAAGCACTGGATGAGATCTAGTTTTCTTGATCTACAGGAGCACATTAGTCTGGACTAGTACAGATCAGTGTTGTTACAGGAATAACCCACGAGAGGCTGATTACACAAAGGGTTAACACAGGCATGACACAAAACTGAGTTAACCACAATAATTGATTCACTTCTGCCAGGTACCACAGTTCATTATTAAAACCAAAAGTTGTAGTAAAATGTATAGAATATTTGTTCAGAGTTATCCGGTCTCGAAAAATGAGCACAAAACATTATTTAGACATCGTTCATAGAACGTTTCTTCCTTAATTTTGATTTGATTTGTACTAAAAGATATTTAAATATTAGTTAGTTTTATTCTAGTATAAGATTTAAATGTCATTCAGTTTTGTTTTAAAAAGATATTTAAATGTTGTTTGGTTTTTGTTCGATTGAGAGATTTAAATGACTAAATGACTCATGATTGGTTGTTATAGAAAAATGTTTTAAAGATTTTTTTTTTGTAAAAACAGATTTAAATGTTTGTTTTTTGTTTTAGAAAGATTTAAATGTTGTTATTTTTTATTTTATTTTTTTATCTTGTTTGGTTTTTGTTTGAGAAATTTAAATGACGTTCAGTTCTGTTCCAGAAGAGACTTAAATGTTGGTCAATTTTGTTCAAGAAATAAATTTAAATGTTGTTAGGTTTTGTTTGATTAGAAAATGTAAATGACTTTTGGTTTTGTTCTAGAAATATATTTAAATGTTGCTCAGCTTTGTTATAGTGAGAGACTTAAAGGGATCAAATGATGCTTTTTTAAAGATCATTATTTTGTGTATCAGGTGTAACATAATATTTTTACTTGCTTTAATGTTCAAAAACTCTCGAAGGTTCACAAAACCATAAAATGCTGTTCTGTTGTAAGTAATCTTAAAGATTCCTAAATGCATCTACTTTAAGAAGAACAATAAAGTGCTTTTTCTTTCTCCTAGAAACACACACATCTCCCTGACATGACTGCTTCAACACTGTGTTACTGAAACCCCGCCTCTTTGCGTCAACATTTGGGATGCATTGCGCACATATTTCCACATAGTGACATAGACGTGTGGGGGCGTGTCTAAACGAGGTGTTTTAGGAGAGTGTGGTTGACTGTTAACTTTGATAAAGGATATCTCTTTGGATTTGAGACTTTAGTCTTTGCAACTTTACAGATCTTTTTCATGCACCAAGAGATTGTTACACTCCAAAGAGAAAGGTTTGGTTTTATTCTAGAGAGGGATTTAAATATCTGTTGATTTTGTTTCTTCCGGGAGATTGGAGTTATGTCAGGATCTGTTTCGTGTTTTGTGTTTCCTGATGCCCTTATTTGGTTCTTCCTGTTCCTGTCTCCAGTGTGTTGATTTGATTCCAGGTGTTCTCCGTTTATTTCCATTGATCCCAGGTGTGTCTCGTCATCCCTTTGTCTCGACATGTTTAAATGGTGTTCCCTGTTCTTAGTCCAGTGTACGTTATTGTTCATGTCAACCTTTGCTGTCTGAGTTTTCCTTGAAGTCATTAAAATCCTCTCGACTGATGTAGTCCTCGTCTCCTTCGCTCCGCACTCCTCTCATTGGTGTGACTGTGACACAGAGAGAGATATAGATATACTGATATGATGTAAATGAACTCAAAATATCTGCAATATCTCAATAACAATAAAAAATGGTTTTGCTAGAAAGATATAATTTCGTCAGGATCCATTTTGTCTCAGTGAATGTCCCCAAAGGGAATCATTTCTCCTGATTCTGACCCCTAGAGATGTCTATTAGCATATTTACCACAGGAATCTACGATGATCAAATACACACACATATGTTTGAGTCAAGCCCTCACCAGTGTCTCTCTATCACGGTCCTGGAGGAACACATTTGTGAATTTACATTCATGCATAAAGTAGAGACATTTATGTAAAGCAACTTAAGCTGCATTCAAGATATACATTTTCATCAGATCCTGCATATGCTTGAATTTAAAACCATGCACCTGCCACTGCTTCGATTACAGCAAAACACAACATTTGCATTATATTCGCATTCATTCATTTAGCAGATGCCCTTATTCAAAGCAACTTACAAACAAGGAACATCACAAACAATATGTCATAAGTGTCATGTCAATACAGTAAGAGTTTTGTGTATTTTCTCATTCAAAAAGTGTATTTTACCTATAATAGACATGCTTGACATCCTACAAGCACGCAGAACACACACCGTCACACACACACACACACACACACACACACACACACACACACACACACAGATCACTATGTACCTATACGATGAGTCTGCCAGTCTGCTCAGTAATCTGGGGTTGGTCAGTTTGATCTTCACAAATCCGATAGATTTGACACAGGAAAAGCCTGATGTGTGCAACACTTCACTGACCTTCTCCATACCACACACACACACACACACACACACACACAGATGATGAAATTAAGTGTCAAATGTAACACGATGTAAAGGAGAAATCAGTGTGTGTGTGTGTGTGTGTGTGTGTGTGTTTGACCTCCAGTGCTGGTGATTGGATCTGTCTACAAACCTAATCTAAATTTACAGCCACACACACACACACACACACACACACACACACACACATTCACCCTGGAATGGAGGTTAAACGTGAGAAACAGAATAATGCCACATCTGAACCATAAATCACACACACACAAACACATTCTCATGCTTCTACCTCATAAACAATAAATAATTTCAGTGGAGAATCATACGGCAATATGAGGAACAGAGATGAAAACAGCAGCGTGTGTTTCTGAGCATCCCACAAAACACACACCTTCCTCAGTGTTTCTGTTTTGTTTTCCAGTAAAAATATCTAAACATTCCTACAACATATTATATTCATATTTTATTAATTATTATTATTTATACTTATTAATTATATCATAATTGCACATACACACACACATATAATTTAAATATGTAATATTATGTAATATATAATATTCTATCAAATTTTGTAAATACTATAAAAATTAAGTGCATCCGAAATAAAATTAATGTGTCAGTGGGGACAGAAAAACGTAATTCTTCATGGAAAACAAAATTATTTTATAATGTTTTTCTTATGATTCAGGTATTTTTCTTCTTCTTCTTCTTCTTCTTCTTTTTTTTTTTTTTTTAAATAAATACTCACATAATTAACGAATACAATATTAAGAAAGGCTATAATAGTATATCAGCAATACTAAAGTAACACTCGGCTGAAGGGCCAATAACAGAAGTGTTTTATTGGTATTTTCCTCGTGAGAGCGAGTGTGTTGATGACCAGCTGCGGAGCGAGTTTATCCAGTCGTACAGCAGCAGCAGTGTGGATCTCTCTGTCTGTTCTCCATCAGGAAGATGTCCAGCGTCAGCAGCTCGTGTTTGATTCGACATCCAGCCAACCACACCACCAGCTAAGTCCTGAACCTGGCGCTCAACCACAGCATGAGTAACAGTTTACATCAAAGACAGACACATCAGACAGTGATACGCTACAGACAACATAATCTCATTATTAATCTTTCAATCTCATGTTTAATTCAGTGAGCGGTTGCACGGTTATCATCTCATACATAAAAAGAGTTATTTTGCATCGCATTCATTTGATGTCACTTCTAGATCAGCCGTTTTTTTAAGCTTTTTGACTCAAAGGTCCACAGTATTCAAAGGCTCCCTGATATAGGCTATTTAATGGGGTCATCGGATGCTACATGAACTTTAAAAAATGTTTTAACTGAAATACTTGTTGGCAGTGTGTGCACACAACCACACTATAATGATAAAAAATCATCCCAATGTTTTTTTTAATCTTCTTAAAACTTCACCCCTTTCTCAAATCGAGCCGATTTCAGATGCATGTCTGTATGTCGTCATGTAAACAGGCCCCTCCCATAATAGTTTGATTGACAGTAGCCCCTGCCCTCCCCTTCACTATCATTTCAGCTATTAATGATAGTTCAGTTTTGTATGTAATGGCAAAGTGAGTATATTTAATTTTGTTTCATTTCGTTTTTTTATTGTTCATTTCAAAAAACTTTTGGAGCATTTTTGTTCATTAAATATATGTTTTTGTTTTTTAAAGTAATGACCAAGCTGCCAGTGGCAGACAGTAAGCTGATCATATATGTTTGATCAATTTAGCCTTCTCAAATCAGCACGACTTGCCTAAAATAAAATCTATAGATATACTTAAACAGTTCAAGCATATAACAATGTTCAAACGTTAAACCTAGATAAATGTGAGCTATATCCAATAATGTGTGTGGGGAGTGGAAGCTATGCATGCTTTGCAGGACATGAAGGTGCCAGCGTGATCACTTGCATGTTTTCTGTAGATATGCATCATTTTTGCTCATCTCAAGGTAAGAGTAATTCATCATTCTACTTTAATCCTTGTTCACTCACAATATCAACAAAATGTTGTGCTTTTATAAAATAAAGAAAACAAACATGATGCCCTTTTTGCCGTCTGGTTTTGAATATGAGTGCTTCACAAAAAGGAACCAAAACTCAGTGAATACATGCCTCACAGACAGGATAAATATATTTATAAAAAGCTTTAAATGACTACTTATCGAAATACAACTCTTTAATTATAATCCGTATAGATGAATTTTTTAAAAGCGTGTCTAATGATGAGATAGCAAGCACTGCGCATGACCAATTGGCTCATTGTTTGTCGTGGTAATCAAATCAAAACTCTTTCGAACTCTTTTATCCAAGCATTGGAAACTTTTACTAACTTCCTTCGCTACAACTTTTCCCTGATGCTCTGCATTGTCAGCTGTCACCTGTATGCTAATGCATGTGTATATGCGTTGTGTACTGCGTAGGTGATGTATAATATTTATAATTGCCTCTAATCATTACAACAGTATTTCATACAGCCAGGACTCGACAGGCTTGCCGACCTCTAGAATATGCTTTTTTTTTTTTGGATTTCTGTGCTAACCATGGTTTGTCCATGTTAAACACCATGTTCAAGCATTAGGGTGTCCATCAGTGCACATGGCACCAGGACACCCTAGGTCGGAGGTCGATGATCGACTTTGTGGTCGTGTCATCAGACCTTTGGCCATTTGTGTTGGACACTCGGGTGAAGAGAGGGGCGGAGCTGTCAACTGATCACCACTTGGTGGTCAGTTGGATCCGATGGCGGGGGAGGAAGCTGGACAGACTCGGCAGACCCAAACGTACTGTGAGGGTCTGTTGGGAATGTTTGGCCGAGCCCCCTGTCAGAGAGATCTTCAACTCCCACCTCCGGCAGAGCTTCGACCAGATCCCGAGGGAGTCTGGAGATATTGAGTCCGAGTGGACCATGTTCTCCACCTCCATTATCGCTGCGGCTGCTCGGAGCTGTGGCCGTAAGGTCTCCAGTGCCTGTCGAGGTGGCAATCCCCGAACCCGGTGGTGGACACCGGAAGTAAGGGATGTTGTCAAGCTGAAGAAGGAGTCCTATCGGGCCTGGATGGCTTGCAGGACTCCGGAGGCAGCTGACAGGTACCGGCAGGCCAGTCGTGGAGGCAAAAAATCGGGCCTGGGAGGAGTTCAGTGAGGCCATGGAGAAAGACTATCGGTTGGCCTCAAAGAGATTCTGGCAAACCATTCGAGGCCTCAGGAGGAGGGGAAGCAGTGCCCTACCAACACTGTGTACACTGGAGATGGGCACCTGTTGACCTCAACTGGGGATATTGTCGAGCAGTGGAAGGAATACTTCGAGGATCTCCTCAATCCCACCGACTTGTCTTCCGTTGAGGAAGAAGTGGCTGGGGACTCGGAGGAGCACTCGTCCATCACCCGGGCTGAAGTCATCGAGGTAGTTAGAAAGCTCCTCGGTTGCAAGGCACCCAGGGGTGGATGAGATCCGCCCCGAGTACCTCAAGTCTCTGGATGTTGTGGGGATGTCTTGGTTGACACGCCTCTGCAACATCGCATGGCGGCTGGGGACAGTACCTCTGGACTGGCAGACCGGGGTGGTGGTCCCTCTTTTCAAGAAGGGGAACCGGAGAATGTGTTCCAACTATGGGGGGATCACACTTCTCAGCCTCCCCAGGAAAGTCTATGCCAGGGTACTGAAGAGGAGAATTCGGGCCGATAGTGGAACCTCGGATTCAGGAGGAGTGTGGTTTTCGTCCCGGTCGTGGAACACTGGACCAGCTCTATACCCTTTTCAGGGTGCTGGAGGGTTCATGGGAGTTTGCCCAACCAGTCCACATGTGTTCTGTGGATTTGGAGAAGGCATTCGACCGTGTTCCTCGCGACATCCTGTGGAGGGTGCTCCGGGAGT
The DNA here is from genome assembly GCF_003368295.1 of Carassius auratus. Lineage (NCBI taxonomy): Eukaryota > Metazoa > Chordata > Actinopteri > Cypriniformes > Cyprinidae > Carassius > Carassius auratus. The sequence goes on along the minus strand of NC_039281.1, from coordinate 9,396,754 downwards.
ATGGGGTCGGCGGCCCCCTGCTTAGGGCTGTTCGGTCCCTGTACGACCGGAGCAAGAGCTTGGTTCGCATTGCCGGCAGTAAGTCAGACCTGTTCCCGGTGCATGTTGGACTCCGACAGGGCTGCCTTTTGTCACCGGTTCTGTTCATAATTTTTATGGACAGAATTTCTAGGCGCAGCCAAAGTGTCCGGTTTGGGGACCATACGATTTCGTTGCTGCTTTTTGCGGATGATGTTGTTGTGTTGGCCTCCTCAGACCAGGACCAGCGTGCACTGGGACGGTTTGCAGCCGAGTGTGAAGCGGCTGGAATGAGAATCAGCACCTCCAAGTCCGAGGCCATGGTTCTCAGTCAGAAAAGGATGGATTGCCCACTTCAGGTTGGTGGAGAGTTCCTGCCTCAAGTGGAGGAGGCAGGTATCTTGGGGTCTTGTTCACGAGTGAAGGAAGGATGGAGCGGGAGATTGACAGACGGATCGGTGCAGCTTCTGCAGTAATGCGGTCGCTGTACCGGTCTGTCGTAGTGAAGAAGGAGCTGAGCTGTAAGGCAAAGCTCTCGATTTACCGTCAATCTACGTTCCTACTCTCACCTATGGTCATGAGCTGTGGGCCCCGGGGAAGACCTAGGACATGCTGGAGGGACTATGTCTCCCGGCTGGCCTGGGAACGCCACGGGGTTCCCCCGGAAGAGCTGGAGGAAGTGGCTAGGGAGAGGAAAGTCAGGGCGTCTCTGCTTAGACTGTTGCCCCCGCGACCCGGCCTCGAATAAACGGAAGATGATGGATGGAACTTTTTTTTTTCATTTAAAAAGTATCTTAGTTTTGACGTTTTTTTCCCAGTGGTTTTAGCTTAAGTTATCTTTTCAGCCAGTGTAAATAGGTTTATGCCTCATAAAGCCTGTGCAACGCTCAGTTTCGTGGTTTAAACACAGCTTTGGATTGAACAGTATTCCTCTGTTCCAGCGAGTCTCCTCTCAGTTTCTTGTCTTTTCTCAGGCATGCTCCCTGTGTTTGTCCTCAGTGAAGGTCAGACTCAGACCCCTGAGATTCCTCTCGTGTCGCTGGTAACTGCGTCTCTGATGGGTTCAACGCTACCGACCTAATAGCTGAGACCCATTAGAGGGCAGGACACACACACACACACACACACACACACACAGACCCTATCTGATCAATACCTACAGGAAACACACACACACTATTTTTTTTTCTTTTCTAGATGAATCTCACAAAGGCTTAAACTGTGGGCCAAAGTTACACTTGTTAAATCTGAATGGGCCAGATAAAAAAAAAGAAGAACAGTAATTTTTTTATTTATTTTATTAGCGCTTGAAAAACAACAACTGAGCATAAGACCTGTGTGTATGTGTGCACACATTTGTGTGAGTGTGAGAGAGAAAGTGTGTGTATGTGTGTGTATGTGTGTGTGTGTGTGTGTGTGTAAGTGATTCTGTGTCTCTGTGTGTGTAGGGATTCTGGTGTTGTCAGTGCATGTTAATCTGCTGATTAACATTAGCATCAGCTCATTAGAGGTCATTCTGTGTGTGTGTGTGTGTGTGTGTGTGTGTGTCTGTGTGTGTGTGTGTGTGTGTGTGTGGTTCATTGAGTTTATGGCCCCTTAAGATTCAGAGTAACGATCTGCCAAAGCAGCAGTGGACAAACGATTAATTCTTTAGTATTTCATCCTTCTGTGTGTGTGTGTGTGTGTGTCCATTCATAAGTGTGTGTATATGTGTTAAATTAATGCACAGCTGAGCGTTTGTGAGTGTGTTTGCACCACAACCATCAGCAGTCGCATTTACCACCTGCAGTGCATTCTGGAAGTTTTTAGTCATTTATGCACTTTATGTTTCATTAGCAAGTCAGACACACACACACACACACACACACATGGACGTCCTCCAGAAGCTCCTGATCTACAGAAATGAGATCAACTTGTCCTGATTATTAAGAAAAATAAGACACACTGACTAAAACAAGGAAACAGGCCCGAAATAGTTGTAGATCACAGATAAATATTATACATGGGAGAAAATAATAAAACAAGAGTAAAATAGAATTAGTGTTGGTATTGTTAAAACTATTCAAATAATTCAAATAAAGTAAATAAATAAAAAATTAAGAATAAAAATATTAAAATATTATATATATATATATATATATATATATATATATATATATATATATATATATATATATTAGACAAAACTGAAAACTAAAAACATAAACGAAAATCAGAAAGGATGCCTAAACTAACTACATTTAGCTTACTTAAATATTACTCAAATTACTAACACTAAAACTGATAGAAATAAAAATGTAAAATTTAGATGAGATCATCTGTGTGAATGATGAAAAACACACATCAATCACCATCACCTTCCTTTAATCTTCAAGCTGTTGAAGATTAAAGCAATAAAGAAAATAAAATCATAATTCAGAAAAACTTGTATTTGTGTACCTTAAAAAGATGAAAGGCAGAGGACGCACAAATACTTTTTATAGCTCAATTTCCCTGAGTGAGTAAAAAAAGAGAACCTAATTTATTTTTATTTCTTCTCCCTGGAGGATAGCGCTCGGAATTGCATCTCATAAAGCAGCCGTCTGTCTCCACGAGAGAGAAAGAGAGAGAGAGAGAGAGAGAGAGAGAGAGAGAGAGAGAGAGAGAGAGAGAGAGATAGAGAGCTGCGAGTGAAAGGGAAGTCAGTCATGAGGGTCGTGCATGTGCTTGTTTTTAGTTGCTGCTCCTGTGGGACGCTGATCTTCAGCAGGAATCTGTGAATCATGTGTGTGAGAGAGACTGATCGTGATTGACAGCTGTGATCTTCATCTCCACCCATCAGCTGTTTCCATGACAACCACAAACATTCCATTCACCCGGCCAGACAGGAAGACCGTCACTCCATGAGGGCAAGAAATATCAGCCAGTATGATCTCTCACACATAGAGAGTGTAAATATATGAGGAAATCTCTCTTTCTGATTCATGCTCCAGTCATTAACCTCCTGATCCGTGACTCATTAAGCCATTAATTGTGTTCAAACATTTAAAATCTACAACACAGGCTGAACGCAGGAGAGATGATGACCTCCAGCGGAGCACATCAGCTGCTAATGAATCAGACACAACACAGCTCTTATCCAATCAGAGAATAAATAAAATAAATAATAATAATAATAAGATGGAAATAAACATATAATAACTTATTAGATTAAAATAAATTATTAATTAATTTAAAACAAACTAATAATAAGTTTTAAAATTGTAATTAATGAGTAGATTAAACAAAAAATAATAATAATAAAACAAAAAAAAATAATCACCAGACTAATATAAATAAGCAAATAAATGAGCAAATCAACAAATAAATAATACAGAGTTAAAATTTTAATTAAAATAAACAAATACTCAAAATTGTGTTAAATTATTAAATAAATGACAAAATTTAATAAATTAGTAAAATAAAAAATTTAAATAATTTTACTAAAGAAGTAAATAAATAAATAAATAAATAAATAACTAATCAAAAAATTTGATTAGAATGAACAAATAAACATTATATTATTACTCAAATAAACAAATACATAGTATTAAAATAAACATAATAAAAAAATAAGTAAATAAATAATAAAAGTATTTTGAAAAAATATATTTTAGACATATTTATAGAATTATGTTATACAGTAAAAATTGGGTCTTTTCAAACAAGAAACTACATAGATATATTTTCTTTTTTTATAATAATTATATTCTTTTAATTATCTTATCTGAGGGTCCGTGAAAAAAAAAAAAAGAGTCCTACATTAGACAGATGGTCATCACACAGGTTGAGATGCAGGATTGATGATGTCATCACTCTGGGTGGAGTCATGAAAGAGAACTGATGACGTCACGCCAGTGGAGAAAATCATCCAATAATAACGCAATCAGCACTGTTTATGGGCGTGGCCACAGCACATATGCTGTCCAATCAGAAGAGAGTGGGGGCAGGAATAAGAAAAAGGCTGAAAAAGCACAAGAGGGCGACACAAACTCCAGCAATGGTCATCACATAGATCACATTTACAGCGGCTCCTCAGCCAAACTCTGGATGGAGAAACCCCTGACAGAATAAATCTGCAGCTTCTCTAATGGTCTGGAACTCCAGCAGAATGAAAATCATGTTTATCGCACCGCTGAGGAGAAACGCTGATCTGTTCTTGCTGAAGGTTGTGGGTTTAAAGAGGGAGCAATGATCACTCCGATGATGTCAGGACTGTGGGTGGAGTCATAAATCTGGATAAAGTCATGACGTCACACCTGGGGCCCAAGGGAGTGCATTATTAATTAATTAATATAAGTAAATTAATAAATACTAGATACAAAATTACAATAAATAATAAAAAAAACAATCAACCAAATGAGTAAATAAGCAAATAAATAAAATAAAAACTAAATAAAATAGTTGGATTAAACAAATAGCTAAATAAAATAATAAATTAATAATAAATTATTGAAAATAGATCAAAATAAATTAACAACCAAATTTTGATTCATACACAATAATAATAAATAAACAATCATTACAGTAAAATAAAAATATTTCATTTTCAATTAATAAAAAATAATACATAAATGCTACTATAATGAGTAGGGGGGGAAAAAAACTAAATAATGTAACAACAGACACAAAATACAGTATTTTCCAAATAATACTGTCCACATATCGTATTCATAATATTACTTTTTTGCAGTATACATTTGGTCTTTATGCAAGAACTTAGATGCCTTTAAATTTTTCTGATAGTGTCCCCTGCATGAAGATCATAATTAAGGGTTTGTGTCATTTAAAAGATTAAAACCCCCTGAGTCAGACAAACAGACAAGACGCAGAACCAATGATGTCATGAAACCGGACTGATGATGTCACACATTTGGGTGGAGCCTGAAACCGGACCGATGATGTCATACATTTGGGCGGGGTCATATGACACACAGAGTCCAGTGATGGACAAAAGACGAGAAAAGAACAACAGACAAATGGACAGAGAGAAATATAAGCGGGGAGACAGATGAACACAATGAGTGGAGCTCCATTTCTCTTCTTCATCTCTTAGATGTGTGAAACACACACACACACACACTCATCTATCCATCAGAAGAGAAGGACCCCAGAGTGAGAAACGACTCATTCTGGTCCAGAGCTTTAATCAGGCCATTTACATGAGGTTCATGCTCTGGATCTGCTGCAGGCTGATATTTACCGTGGTATTTCTGGCAGGAGAACCGTTCTGCTGCTCAAGGACAAAATCACAATGAATCCTGTAGATTTTCTGCTCAGCTAAAAAGCCTTTATCTCCTCCAGTGAACTGCATCAATCCCACCAACCCCGAGATTATTCAGCTCCAATCTCCTCCAGACGTGTGTGTGCACCCACAAACCTGATGAAAACTGATGAAGCTCACCAATGAGCGCAGAGTGAACGTGATCGTGGCATCTGTAAGGTCACCGGACCAATAAACTCTCTGACCTTTACAACCGAAACCTGCTTCATTTGTGTTTCATGGATCTGATCTCACAAGAGGGAGATAGAATCAAACCAGAGCTTATTTTACACACATTCTCACTCGGTTCTTACATTATCTGCAAACTCTTGTCTTGTCTCTTGAGTCTCAAGTGAGTCACGTTTGTGTGTGTATTGATTGAGACAGATTAAAGCAGGTTTTCTCAGGTGTGTGGTCTTCAAACACACACACACACACACACACACACACACACACACACACACACACACACACACACACACACATCTTAATCCAAATGTCCTGAAGAGATATGATGGTTTTACACAATGAACAGATTTGATTTGGACTTTTATTCACATCCAAACTTGCACAAGCTTCTGGGATTATTCTGTGACTCACTCTATGTTTATGTGTGTGAATAAAAGCCTGAATTAAATCTGTTCATCATATAAAGCGATCATATCTCTCATAAGACTTGGATTGCACTCTTTAATTCATTTTACGATGCCGTTATGATCTGTTCTGCTCTTCTAACGGTTGGTTACATGGACTTTAAAATGAGGGACAGAAACTTCTCAGGTTTCATTCAAATAAGATTAGAAAATAAGAAATGAAATTAGATTTTCATTTTTGAGTGAGCTGTCCATTTAATTTCTTAACTCATTTTGCTTCCACAGATTAAATATTCTGCTAAAAGGACGCAGTGATCACAGATACTGACCGTCACGCAGGACTAAATCCAAAAAAACTTTATCCTCAGAAGACATTAAAAACCAGCCCACTAAAACATTAGCAGAAAAATATCTTCTTTATATTTCATTTGTGGAACGTTTTATCTCTGAAAAGTTACATTGTTTACATTTGACTCCTTTCAGAACATTCAAATGTAACATTCCGTAATGTTACAAAATGATCAAACGGAACGTTGCCTTAATGTTTGCATTACCACAAAAAGTTCTACAGCTTTTTAAAATAAATGCGTTACCTGAAAAATACAGTTTTATTTGGTGTAATTTAATCGCAGGAGCACAATTTATGGTCATAGTGCAAACCAGCTTTTCATTCTCAGTATCTTTGGTCTTGTTTTCCAGAACAATTCTCTAAACATATATTTACTGAAGATGCAAAGTGACTTAAGATATTAAAGACCTGTTTCCTGACAAATTGATTCGAATTAAGTGAGTATAAGCGTAAAGCTTTTTAAAGTATTAAAATAAAAAAAAACTTTTTCAGTCTCAGTATTTTTTGTCTCGTTTTTTTTTAGAGAAAGAAAATGACTTGATTTTATGCTATTACTTTTTATATTTTGTGAAAAATGCATCAGAAAGAATGAGTTTATGCTAAAAACAGTAACTGATATCTGCCAGTGGAGTCTGAACAATCATCATGTTTTTTCTTTGTATTAAATGTTTTTACAGACTGATGTTTGTTCTTATTTAAAGCCGAAACTCACTTCAGTTTGATGCTTTTTTTTTTCAGAAAACAAGACTTAAGTAAAGTTAATTTTACAAAGTTGTTTGATTTTAGAATATTTTGATCTTTGTAGGCCTTTTTTTCTCAAAATTCACACTTTTCCCCCTATGAATTAAGAGAAAAAAAGTCTGAAATGTGAGATAAAAAGTAAAATGTACTTTTTTAGATTTTATTTATTAAATCCTGCTGCTGAAACATGTTTTCCTAGTTTATGCTTCAATAAATAAATAAATAAATAAATAAATAAATATAACAGATGAATTAAGTTCTCTCCACTGACAGATATTTGTTCTTCTTTTAAATTTAAACTCACTAATGTTTAATGCATTTGTAGAAAACAAGACTTAATTTCAAACAAGACTTAAGTCATTATGTCATTCTACTACTATAGTAAATCTTGATTTATGTTATAATTTGTGTTATAATATATGTTATATTTTATATTATATATCTATTTTTTAAAGAAAACAAGACAGAAATACTGAGGAAGAACTTGAGTGTTTTTCAGTGTAAATACAGTTCAATCTGTAAGCAGAGAATGATTTTGTATGTGAAAACCAACTTTTTGTTTGTTTGTATCTCCTTGCATCAACAAAATATCAAAACAAGTGTCATTTATTGTAAACAGAGATGCACAAACACATATTACCAACAAAACATTTGACTATAAGAAGATGAGCAAAAAGACATTTAACACGATCTGTGTGCAATTTTGATGTGTGAGGATCTGCTCTCATCTGGTGGACACCAACAGAACTGCTTTTCTCATTCTGTCATCACTGAGAACAGAGCTCAGGAGAAATGCTCTTCAGGATTTGGTTTCCAGCATTCAGCATCCAACAATGTTTAAATTAGCTTTACATTAACTTTACATTACTAGCACTAAAAATGTAAGAGTGTAATTATATTTCTCAAGATCTCAGCAGAGGACGAAACAGAATAACCATCTACACTTATTTCAGTTTGCCTTCATTTCTTTCATAAATGTATTCTGAGAATGAAGCGAGGTTTCGGTTTTCTAGTCGTCAGGTTATTTAGTGAATATGTTTCATCTGCTGTGTCATTAAACACAGAAACACGTGTCAGAGCGACTGTGCATAAGATCCCATCCATGTAATATTAGAGTTTAGGAGAGATATCTGCATTTAATCATGGGATTCATGGCACTGTGTGTGTTGTGCTTCAACAGAACGATCATATAACTGTGTCCAGCTTTACTTTCTGTCTTTAATATTCATTCATTCATTACAATAATTGAGCATTTAATAATTGTATTATTCAGTTTAAGCATAGAAACCTTATGCTTAAACTGTTCATGTAACACAAAAGCAGTCTGAAGTCTCTGGGGTATATTTGTAGCAATAGCCAAAAATACATTATAATGTTCAGAATTACTGATTTTTATTTTAAGCCAAAAATCATTAGGATTTTAAGTAAAGATCATGTTCCATGAAAATATTTAGTAAACTTCTTACCATAAATGTATCAAAATGTAATTTTTTATTAGTATTATGCATGGCTAAAAACTTCATTTGAACACATTTAAAGATGATTTTCTCAATATTTAGCATGATGTGTGGTTTCTCTTCATTAATAAGAGATCATATTAATGGAAACTCATGGTTTATGGGATGTTGTTTTAAAACACTACTTGTTGGATTTGTGTCTGAGCATTGAAACACATGCAACTATTCTTCAATAGACTCTGTTCATCATCACTTCATCTCCTGCTTCTGCTCTCCTCTTCTTGTCAGACAGAAGAGCGTTCAGAGAGGTTTGGGAACCTGACAAGACTTGATGCTCAGGGGTTTCGGTATTAGATGACCTTGCTGACTAGTTGTTCTGTTACCAGACAAAACTGATCGGACTGGATCTCATATTTCTGGTGTGGAGGCATGATCTAACATTGCAAACTTATTATTTTTTTTTATCAGTAAAGTCCAGTCCACTTAACATAGGACAGTAGGAGACAACTAAAACTTATAACATATCAATTAATATCTCTGAATGAATAGAGAGAGCGAGTATGATGCCTTAAAAGTATCTATATTATTTACACCAGTGCATCAATTAACACAAACCTCCATTAGAGTGAAGTATATTTACAGTATATATATATGGAAAAAAATGGAAAATAAACACAACAAGCCAAAAAACATGAACGATTATGTAGTTATATATACATTATAAAACATCCCCCTCATGTAAGTCTACATACAGTATATTCTCTATAGGTCTATTAATCTTCATTTACACACGTGTGTGAGAGAGAGACTCCTGTAATGAAGACGGGTCACAGCCTTCTAATGAAGAAAAGCGGATCTGTTATCAGAAAGACTGATATAACTGATGTGCTCATTGAGAGGCAAAAGTCTGCATTATTAATACTCAGATTATCTTACACACACACACACACACACACACACAGAGGCTCCAGCATGATGCATAATACATCACAATCTGTCTGACTCAAAAACAAAACGACTGTAGTAAGTAGTTAAAAAAATTATAAGATCTTAGTATTGTAAATGAATATGTCAAATAGTCCAACTGAATATGACGTCTGTGCTCTCTCAGGTCAAGGTGCTTTCCCGATGATGAGGATGCTCATGAGGAAGACCATGATGAAAAATATCCACATGAAGATTCGGTCCATGACCTTGGCCACCTTCTTCCATTCGGCCACTTTCAGGCACGTGGCCTTTTGCTCGCGGAAGCAGCTTGCGATGTATTCCACGTTCCGGACCAGCTTCGGGTCGCAGCCGAGGGTTCCGCTGTTGCCACGGCAACCGCAGTAAACGCAGGGGTCAAAGGTCAGCGTGAAGGCGGCTGGTTTGTCGTCGTCGGGACAGCAGGTGGGCGGAGCTCCTTTCGCTTTATCTTTGGGATGGAGCTGCTTCTTCTGCTTCTGACTGTGGAAGGACTCGGATTCCTCCATCTGTCCGAACGGACACGCGCAGCTCTCGCCGACCTCATAGACGAAGAAGATCTTGGACATGTAGTCGATGATGAGGACTTTGGCCCAGTTCGGCACCGGTTTGGCCTCGGCTCCACAGAAATGAATGTTCATGATGAAGATGGTTAAAGCAGTGGATGCTGTGACCATAGTCATCGTCGCTATGTAGTATTTACCTGACAGAGACAGACGTCAATGTTTTGTTTTTTGCTATATTTTGTCAGTGTTTAGAGTAGAAAACTAGAAAATTAAATCAAAATTCAAATTTATATTTAATTAAGAAATTAATGTATTAAATATGATTAAATATATTAACTAAATACAGATTTTTTTTATACACTACGGTTCAAACGTTTGGGGAAAGTAAGATTTTTCATGTATTTAAAAGAAGTCTCTTCTGCTTACTAAGGCTAAAATAAAATTGTGAAATATTATTACAATTCAAAACAGATGTTTTATATGTAAATGTCTGTTCAAATGTAATTTATTTCTGTGATCAAAGCTTTATATGTGATATAAAGCCCAGAGTTCCGCTCCTTGATTCTGATTGGCTGAGCCAGTTCAAAGCTGTTCTAAATAATGCTACAATGTAACAAACGCCTTTGTTTATATTTGTCTGTTGCTTGGCAACAAATTTGTTGCAACCACAACTGATTCTGAGAAGCTTCATTGTTTACACTGTTTTTATTAATATCATTACACTTTATTTGCTCTGTTTTATTTTGTGGAACCTTAATACGTGTATGGAATAAGTGTTTTATAAAATCAATAATCCCCGTGAAGCCAGTGAATTTACAGTTTACAAGTTTTTACAAGAATTTACAAGTTTACAGTGAATTTATAAAAGCTAAGAAGGTTTAAGTCATTCCGCTTTGAGTAGTATCTAACAACGCCCCTTAGTTATTATAAATTCTTCTTGGGGCTTATTGCTTTATTTCCAGCATCATTCCTCCAGTCTGCAGTGTCACATGATCTTCAGAAATAATTCTAATATTATGATTTACTGCTCGAGAAACATTTCTGATTATTATCAATGTTGAAAACAATCGTGCTGCACAATATTTCTGTAGAAACTGTCATGCATTTTATTTTTCAGGATTCACAGATTAATAGAAAAATCAAAAGAGAAGCATTAATTTGAAACAGAAATCTTTTGTGACATAATAAATGTCTTTACCGTCACTTTCGATCAGTTGAATGCAGCCTTGATGAATAAAAGTGTACATTTCGTAAAAGCATTACATTAAGTCTTACCCCCAAACTTTTGAATGGAAATGAATGTGGCATTTAAATTCTTCTTCGTGACATCACACACTAGTTGAGAGACTCACCGATCAGAGGAACGCTCTCGGAGGGAGGCATGCTCTCCGCGACCATCATCTGGAAGACGGTGAGCGCCAGCAGGACCGTGACGCCCAGCGAGACCTTCTCTCCCGAGTCGGCAGGGAGGTAGAAGCCCAGAGGAGCGAGGAAGGAGATGAGGAAGCAGGGCAGCAGCAGGTTAAAGATGTAGAAGGAGCTGCGTCTCTGCAGCAGGAGCGTGTAGGTGATGTCGGGATACGGATCCGAGCAGCAGCCGTACATGATCACGTTCTTAGTGGCCGGCATTCCGTGACATTCCCACTCTACGTTCTCCACGAAGTCCGACAGGTCGCCACTGTCCATCCCCATGGTGATGTCCACCTGCAGGAGACAAATGGACATGTTAGAAAACAGAGAGTCTTGACTATTTCTGATGAACTTGTTCCTGAAATGCAATGTCAGCCTTCATTTCTAATTGGGTGATTCCTGGCCAGCCAACTGGTCTAGACCATATCTTCTGAACACTCGGTGGCACTGTCTTCAAACTTTTCAGGCTCCTTCAGGACACAAAGACAATGACTTCCACCAAATCTTGTGCCAATACATCAACGTGTTAAATCCTTAAAGGAACAGTTCACCTAAATCTGAAAATCTCACTCTAAGGCAATCCAGGATCAGGATGAGTTTTTTTCTTCGTCAGATTTCTAGAAATGTAGCATTGCATCAGTGTCTCATCAATGGATGCTCTGCAGTGAATGGGTGCCGTCAGAATGAGAGTCTGATAAAAACATCACAATAATCCACAGCACTCCAGTCCACCAGTTAACATCTGGAGAAGACAAAAGCTGAAACAAATCCAGCATTAAGATACTTTCTTACTGAAATAGAAGTCCGTAATCCATAATAACACTTCCTCCAGTGAAAAAGTGCATCTGCTGTTGTCTCTCACATCAGAATCCAGACACATATTTGTTTAGAGCTGTTATAACGGTGCTTTATCCATGCAGGTTTCTCTCCTGATTCAGACTAGAACACTTTTTCATTTTTTCCATCTGAAAAAGGTCTTATTGATATTACCTCAGAAGCAGGGGCAGATCTAGAAAAATATTGATGGGGTGGTGAGAAGGGAACAGGAGTTTTTGAGGGGTGGCAACAAATGGCAGACGTGTATATACTGAATTTAGTCACAGTTATCACAGTTTGATGATAAATATATGTGGACACTACAAAAGGACACAGGCTATCATTTACAAACTTAATCTCATGCAATCAATGTCTTGAATTTGAAACAGTTCATATAAGGAATAAGTGACCATACCCCATAAGCACCACACACTCACTAATGCATACAGTGTGCATCCACATGTCATTAAGAGCATTATAAAAGATTCAGTGTTATCAATATGTCAATTTATTATAAGAAACACAAGATTTTAACAGCCATTTCCACCTGGGGAGACTCAACTGATTTTCTACTGTTTAGTGTTAATCATCATCTAACTCAACCAGTCAAGAGCTAGATTTAGCCTTAGATGTTATATGAATATGGTCCCTGAAGCATAGCTTTTATTAGCTGACAATAATAATAAATAAATACACATTATAGGCACAAATACAAATGTACTTTTAGAAATTGATCTTGAAAAATATGGTGTTATTGTTTTGGCAAGTTTAAATTCAAACTTCTATGAAAACTTGTGTGATATTCCTTTAAAATAATGTTTTAGTATATCTTTTAAGTATATTTTACTAAGCAATTTCTTACATAATTTCTTTGAGTTAGACCAAACTTTTATTTTGGTGGGTTGTAACCAGAGATTCTGTGTTTTGTAATGAACTATTATTATTAGCTAATAGGAAGTATAGCATATCAAGTATGCTAATACTTGAAGTATAGCATACTGTACTGTGCAATAGTACTATATTTCTGTTTGAATTTCTTCAAGTTATACCGGAATTTTATTTTGACAGGTTTTCGTAAAGACATTGCCGTTTCTGTCTGTGTATACGATAGTTTTATCAAATGAAATGGTGAAATCCTCTCATGGCGCGCTGACGTGCACATGTAGCCTACATCATGTGACAATATAGTGAAGAGCTGAAAACACCACGCGTGCTTCAGTGTGTGTGTGTGTGTGTGTGTGTGTGTAGTAGAGCACACATTCCCAGAGACATGTATAACAACACTTCAGGGCCAATGCTGGCCAAATGTGTGCCCTAAGCAGTGTATTGTTGTGCCCCCCTTCCTCAAATATGATGATGAAAAAAAAACACCTACTATGGGAGTGAAAAAAGAACTTTAATCAAATAAAAAACTAAATGAATAAATTGTATTATTTACAAATCACAATTGTAGCTCTCGACATATACCCTTTGGCTATAACTTTATTATGACTCATAGTCTCAAGCATTAAGAAATCATGCAAAAGGAAACTAAGCAGTTTTACTATGATAAAACCATGGTTTATTTTTGTAAGGGTTGTGATATGCACGTTTTTTGTTGAAGAAATTAAAAATCTGTGTCATCTATAGCAAAAAAGTGGCCAAAACTGAAAGATTAAGTGAATATGAATTAAATGTTTGGTCAGTCGCCTAAACAAGGATTTTATCGTCCTGCAAGTGTAACAGCATCAATCACATGGCATTTGTAATAACATGTACATAAATTGTTTATTTTGTATTTGCCTACATTATGTATTGTAACAGTGTTATTATTAACCAATCATTATTGCCTAATTTTTTTATATAATGCATTTTAAGCCATTTTAAAGGTTATTGATGGCTTAGGTCTGTTTTTATAGCAACAACAACAACAAAATATTACAGTATATTAATACTTTGTAAATTATTAGAGTTTGGGGATCGCAAATCATTTGAATCAGTTTGGGAGTTCAAAGCGGATTCGCGAATCATTTGAGTCAGTTTGGGGATCGAGAATCATTTGAGTCAGTTCGGGAGTTCAAAGCGGGTTCACGAATCATTTGAGTCAGTTTGGGGATCGCGAATCATTTGAATCAGTTCGCGAGTTCGTAGCGGGATCGCAAATCATTTGAGTCAGTTTGGGAGTTCGGAGCGGATTCGCGAATCATTTGAATCAGTTCCGGAGTTCGTAGCGGATTCGCGAATCATTTGAGTCAGTTCGGGAGTTCGTAGCGGGTTCGCGAATCATTTGAATCAGTTCGGGAGTTCAAAGCGGGTTCGCGAATCATTTGAATCAGTTCCGGAGTTCGTAGCGGGTTCGCGAATCATTTGAGTCAGTTCGGAAGTTCGTAGCGGGTTCGCGAATCATTTGAATCAGTTCGGGAGTTCAAAGCGGGTTCGCGAATCATTTGAATCAGTTCCGGAGTTCGTAGCGGGTTCGCGAATCATTTGAGTCACTTTGGGGATCGCAAATCATTTGAATCAGTTCGGGAGTTCGGAGCGGGTTCGCGAATCATTTGAATCAGTTCCGGAGTTCGTAGCGGGTTCGCGAATCATTTGAGTCACTTTGGGGATCGCAAATCATTTGAAACAGTTCGGGAGTTCGGAGCGGGATCATGAATCACGAAAGATTTGCGCTCGTAAATATTCAAATTGGCCATAACCTTTAATTCGTTGCTGCCAACTGCGGTGGCAGCAGGTGTGGCAAGGCTTTCTTTTTAGGGTGGCATTTGCATTGCAAATACCACCCCGTTAGATCCGCCCCTGCTCAGAAGTTCAAGAAAAACACTAGAAAACTTCAAGTGATGCAATGCCACACTTCTCCAAATCTGATGAAGAAACAAACTCATCTGAATCTTGGATGGCCTGAGGGTGAACACATTTCCATTTCTGGTCTAGTCTAGTAGTCTAGTTTTTCTGAGATAAGACTTCTAACCAAAATATGATCTAAAAATGTTTTCCAAATATTACATTTAAGCTGCAGAAACTTTAAAATGTCCAGTATTTACATTATTTTTTGTGTGTATTTTATTTCAACATTATTTAAAGGTTATAATCATATAACAGAAAAAAAAAACTTTTTCAACTCTTTGTTGATAGGCATATTTAATAGTTTTGTTGTTAAATATGTATAAAATACGGCCTTTTAAGAAATAGTCTACCTAAAATGAAAACAATGTCATAATTTACACAGCCTTCTGTTTGTCTTAGTATTTGTTTTGTTGTAACTAATATGTAATGAATGTTTTTTTGCTCATTGTTGAAGAGATATGGTGTGTATACCTGGTTTCCATTGTAGGTCCACGAGCCGAAGGTCAGGTTGCACTGCTGGCTGTCGAAAGGAAAGTAGGAAACATCCACAACACACGAGCTCTTAGTGATGGCCGGAGCGTCCCACGTGATCTCACCGTTATACCGCAGAACCACGTTAGTGTCCACCGGCCCGGAGAAGTCATCATCCGCCCTGACAGACAGAGAACACAGAGAGTCACTGCTCATTCCTCCCTGGAGCTGTGGAGAGACGTCAGAAGAAGAAGATCAGGTGTGTGTGTGTGTGTGTGTGTGTGTGTGAACGTACGGGCGTACTTGTTATACAGCACCAGATCCGGCCTCCACACGAGGCTGCTGGGAATCCGGATCACCTCCAGACCATCGTACTCCTCTTTACTCCACTTCAGATGGGCGTCGTGCCACGTCTGTCTGATCCACAGATACGCGATTAACACCTGGTTCCTCTCGTCCTACACGCACACACACACACACACACACTTATTATTGGGCACACAAACAGGTCAGAATTTACTTTCACTTTCTCATTCTTGAATTTATCGGTTTATGTGACAGTGACAGAAATGTGTGTGTGCGTATAATACATGTGTGTGTTTCACTGAGTTAGCAGTAGAAGACCAGTCATGACATCATCCGTGTGATATATCCATGTCTCTCTCTCTCACTCTCTCTTTCTGTCTCCGTGTCTCTTGTCGGCATCTAATATCAACAGCAGTCTGTGTCTCTGCTCAACTGTCCTTTAGTAACATCATATAAGGCTACTGACATAGTGTGTGTGTGTGTGTGTGTGTGTGTGTGCATGAACTGACCATGTCTTTGATCTGAGACAGCGTGACCTGCAGTGTGACGTTGAGAGATTTGTCCGTGTCATCCACCGGTCGCAGAGCACTGGAATAATTCTCCATCAGATCATTCAAGAGCTTGTGTGCGAATCGACCCTGAGAACAATGAGCCACTGAACACACACACACACACACACACACACACACACACACACACATTAGAAATTCCTCCAGATGATCAACACAAGATGTTCTTTTACCATTTAATAAACATTTTATATATATAGCATTAAAAAATATTTATTATTTTTATTATTTATTTTGCCCTATATTTCATTCCAATAAAATTGTCACATTTGAGAAAAAAAGTTTTTCATACGTGAACATATAGTACATTTTAATACAATTCAGCAACAACATGCTTTATAATGTTCCAAAAAATACAAAATTGCATATAATATTAATATATGAATACATATAACAATGATATACAAAATTAAACATTAGCATTATGAATCTCTATTCCATCCACTATTGCATTGAGCCTAAACTGTAATATTGAAAATTAATTTTCTTGTCCCCGAAATACATTTTGAAATAGATTTTGTTTTTAAATTAAATATATGTTCCATTTCAAAACTATATTTCATTGAGCTTCACTGTATTTAGAATAGATGTGAGGTTCAATAACAAACGTTCTTCCAGTAACATTAACAGAACTTCCATTTAAAGTTATTTGATCTTTAATAATCTTCTCAAAATGTTATCACAAAACATTATAGTTGGAGGTTTGTCTAATGTTCTTTTAAATGTTACTATTTTTACAGAACGTTCAGAAAATATTCAAAAGTAGCATCCCCATACAGATGATTAAATGGAATGTTCATTTAACGTTCATTAAAAAAATTCGAACGTTCAGAAAACGTTTAGAGAACGTTCTTAGAACGTATTTTCATTATTTCGTAATAACCTATTATTTAATTATCTACTACATTGGTTACAACCATTACAACCATAACCGAGCCAGTTTGGAATTAATATTAATGTATAATCTGGTAAGAATATATAAATATGAATGTCAATGTTTCACCTCCAACCAGCAATAACGCAGAGAAGAAGAGCGTCTCCATCCAGAGCAGCGTCCTCTCCATCACCCCAGGACAGCGAGGATCTTCATCCAGCGCACCGATAATCCCGCTCGGTTCTGGCCCGTTACGCGCAGGCGTCCCGGACACTGGAGCTCCGGGTGTCGCGTTGCGCGCCGAGTAACTGGACGCGCCGCTATTGAGCTGTCAATCATGCGCGCAACAGGTGGGCGCGCGGACAGGTAACGGAGCTGATGCGGGGATGGAGACGGAAATGACACCTTTATCATTGCATAGTGTCCTGAAGTGACACGGGAGCGACATGCAATCTGGGTCATTAGTCTCGTGCGGTTTTGGCACCGGGTTGAGTTATAGATGTGAAAAGCGCGCGTTAGTCCCGCCGTGAGATCTGGATGCGGGTCACACGATCAGGAGACGGAGTTTACCGTCCTTTCAGCACCAAGATACGCATCGAGCCAACAGAAACACGACAAAACGGAGGAAACCCGAGAGACCTGATCGGTCTGGACTGAAACCAGAAGACAGGAGCAGCACAAACACATCAGCACCCTGCCATCTGTCAAAAGAGACTGTGTACTGCCGAGGGATGCCAATCAATATACACATACATGTCCAAACATATTATCACTGTGATACCGTGTCTGAAAATATCACAGGACATTGAAATTGGCTGCTAATAATACTTTAACTGTAAAACTGACACAAAAAAGACTAATTTTAATGCTAGAGAGAGAGAGATTAATTTTAATGATTAACACAAACACATCAATATTGGTTTTGGTCAAATTTGATAATACATTTCAAAACACACACACAAAAAAAACATTTTTTACATTACTGAAAAAAGTAATTTAAATGGTAAAAGACTAAAAATGCTAAATAAATAATAATAATAATAATAATAATAATAATAATAATAATAATAATAATAATAATAATAAAGTTCATTAGTTACCTGCAATGTATATATTTTTGAAAATTACTTGGCATTTCTGAGTGAAAACTTTAAAAATCTTTTTTAACTGTATGGTAATAAAACTATTCATATATAATATTTTAACCATTATATTAGTTAATATACATTATATATTTGTACTGTAAATTTCAGCCCTCCATTAAAAAAAAAAAATGAATTTAACAGATTATTTTGTTAACACTTTAGAATAAGGTTCCATTAGTGAACTAACATTGACAAAGATTAATAAATACTGTAATAAATGTATTGTTCGTGTTAATTAACACATTAACATTAACTAATGGAACCTTATTCTACAGTGTTACTGATTCTTTCATTTATTGGTTACTTTAACTTTGCATACCGATTCATATAATTTCACATTCATAAAAATCAAATCAAAAAAAAAAAAACAATACTTAACAAATCCAAAATCGGTTCATCTTTCACTCTAATTATAATGTAATGTACCTTATAGTGTTACTGCTCTTATAGATACATTTTTGCATATTTTTATCCATTGCACTGTAGTTTCTTCTTCAGTTCTAAACACCTAAAAATAGATGCAGAATTATTTTTTATAGTCTCAATAAAAAATGTTTACTAAACTCGGGCTATTGTTGTTTACTTACAATATATATATATATACATTTTTTTTTTTTTTTGTTCGCGACTTGGTTGATTCAGATCGGCACATCGGAGCATGTTAGCGACTCGGTTGATTCAGATCGGGACTTCGGAGCCTGTTCGCGACTCGGTTGATCGGCACTTCGGAGCCTGTTCGCGACTCGGTTGATTCAGATCGGCACTTCGGAGCATGTTAGCGACTCGGTTGATTCAGATCGGGACTTCGGAGCCTGTTCGCGACTCGGTTGATCGGCACTTCGGAGCCTGTTCGCGACTCGGTTGATTCAGATCGGCACTTCGGAGCATGTTAGCGACTCGGTTGATTCAGATCGGCACTTCGGAGCCTGTTCGCGACTCGGTTGACTCAGATCGGGACTTCGGAGCATGTCTGAGATTTTTTTAAATTCAGATCTGTTCATCGAAGCAGGAAGTGTTTGTCAAACAGTTAATTGGTGATAAATGAATATTTGGACTTGAGGCTTTTTTTTTTACCTGTCAATTCAGCATGTACATGGACCCACACACAAAGGTGGACACACTCTAGACTTAATCATCAGTAGGGCTCTCAACTCTTCATCCATTATTTCTAATAACATCTCTCGCTCTCTCTATACAGTATATGAAGCTGTTATCTGTCTGCACTATTATATACTGTACTCATTATGTACTATACACTCTCAGAAGCTGCAGTCAAAACACAGATCATCCAAACATCACATGCTCAGCCATGAAACTGGTGTTTATTTCACTATTCCACAAAGCAATAATAAATAAAGGCATTGCCACATTGCTTTAATTTATACAGATTTGAATAGCTTTATTTACAGATGAACTCTGGTCTTGTGTATTTGCGTGTGTGTGGGTGTTTTCCAGTCTTGACCTGTTTAGCATCTATACGTGAAGGAACCACTTCACTGTCTGTTTGACACTATGGAGTTTATAAATGCAACCCTAATGTTTTCCAGATAAAAGGGCCAATGATTGAGCGGGAGGGAGAACGACCACAGTGCTGATTGGACATGTGCATGAGGGGGCGGGGCTAGAGTCAGACTGCTGGACCAATCTGAGGGAGATGATGATTAAAAGACAGAGAAAAAAGGCACATCCAAACCAAAAGAAGTAAACAAAGAAAAAGAGAGAAGAAAAATAGACAGTTCACCCAAAAATGAATGAAAATGTAAATTCTACTCAATCTCATGTTGTTTCAAACCTATGGAAGCTTGTTTCCGCCACGGAATATAAAAATTATTATTTATATAAAAAGTTAATTGTGACTTTGTATCACACAATTTATACCTTTTCTTTTTCTCAGAATCGCAAGAAATAAACTTGTAGTTCTGAGAATAAGTCAAATTGTGAGTCAAAAGCTAAGAATTGTGAAATATACACTCAGAATTATGAGACAAACTCAGAATTGAAATATAAAAAGTCAGAATTGTAAGAGAAAAATTAAGAATTGTGAGATATAAACTAGGAATTCTGGGACACAAACTCAGCATTATGAGATAAACTTGGAACTGCAAAAAACTCAGAATTCAGAGGGAGAATAGTCAGTATTGTGAGATAAACAGCATTTTGAGACATAAACTCAAAATTATGGGATATAAATTCAAAATTCAAGGGAAAAAAATAAGAATTGTAAGATATAAACTAGGAATTCTTGGACACAAATTCAGAATTATGAGACAGAAACTCAGAATTGCAACATAAATTCAGAGAAATACTCAGAACTGTGGGATATAAATTGCAAGAGAAAATAAATTCTGGCTTTTGTTTACAGAACTGTAAGAAACAAAACCAGAACGTATTATTATTATTATTTTTATTACATGGTGGAAACAAGCTTCCACACCATTCTGCATTATACAAGGAAAGCTGGTGGAGGTTTTTTACTGCCAAATCACCAGCCAGTTCCTTATATAAAGAGCAGCGTGAACATTCTGCTAAACGTCTTCTGCTGAAGAAATGAAGTTTAAAACAATATAAAGATGATGGCATTCTCAGCATGAGATGAACTAATCCAAACAGAGGAATGGCAAAAGATGACAGAAAGATGAAGGTAGTGAGTTGAGGAGGAGGAGATTTGGGGATTGTGTCGGATAAGGTGCTTGGTCCCTCCGGCTGGACTCAGTTGCTAAGCAAGAGTTCTGTCGCCGTCTCCTCGTCCCAGGATTTCGACGACAACGCCACGATTACTGCGTTCTGAGGAGAAGAAAAGATTTACTTTCCCTCGTGCTGCTCCAATTAGCAGAAATTTTGGTGCATCTTTAATGTAAACTCAGAACTGTGAGGAAAAATCGCTTGAAATTTGAAATAAAAAGTCACAATTGTCATATTTTTATGAAACAAGCTTCTATACAAATGCACTGTAAATATGTGTGTGTATTACTCACTTTATCGAAGCCCATGGCGCAGAGCTTGTCTATTTTGCGAGTGTATTCTGGGCTGGAGACGGGAGCTCCTGCGTAAACATGTGACCAGAGTCGAGCCGTCTGTTTGAACATCTCTGGGTTCTGTTTATACTGCCACACAGGAAATACAGACTGGTAAAAGACTCAAAACATGCTATTTACATTAGCTAGTCATTATTTCTATAATTGTCATCTTTTTTTTCTAGCACATAACTTTCTGATGTCATTCATACATATGTAACAATGATGGTATTAATGCTAAATGTTTTTAAAAACTAGTCTCTTCTGATCACCAGAGTTGCATTAATTGAATCAAAAATTTGAAATATTATTAAAATTCAAAACGTCTGTTTTCTGTGTGAATCTGTGTTAAAGTGTAATGTATTTCTGTGATGCTCCGCTGTATTTTCAGCATCATTCCTCCAGTCTTCAGTGTCACATGATCTTCAGAAATCATGAAAATATGATTTACTGCTCGAGAAACAGTTTTTATTATTATTAATGTCGTGCTGTGCAATATTTTTGTGGAAACTGTGATGCATTTTATTTTAAGGATTTATAGATCAATAGAAAATTCAAAAGAACAACATTTATTTGAAGTAGAAATGTTTTCTAACATTATTAATGTCCTTACTGTCACTTTTGATCAATTTGATATGCGCTTGCTTAATATTTATTCAAATAAAAAATGTAATACTGACCCCAAACTTTTCGAACAGTGTGTTCCAACATTTTTCCACCAGTTTTTGTCGCACATTCCCCCAAAACATCTACCTGATTGGCAACTACAGCGTCCTGTGGGTCATCTGGTTCAGCGGCGGCCAGAAGAGCCTGTAGTGACAGTAAAACTGTTCGGAGGGTCATCGCCGCGGCCCTGAAACACACACAGCTTCAGCTCCGGCTCCAGCGCTCGCCGCCGTTCACTTCTCTACTCTGAGATCTTACCACTGGTCCTTCAGGATGTCCAAACATATGGCGCCTGTTACTGAGCTGATGTTGGGATGCCAGATCTTCGTTATAAAACGAACCTGGAAAACATCAGTGGTGTGAAGATACAGTGCAGTAATTATTCTGTGAGTGAAAGTTAAAAGACACGTTTGTCAAACGTAGGTGAAACTCACGATTCAATTTCAGAGAGTCACAATGTGAGTACAACATGATTCTTAATTCATCAAAATCATAAATCACCCAAAATTTTGGTGAGTTTTGTTTTTAAAAATTAGGATTCCTGTGTAAAGACATTCATGTCACCTAAAGCAGTCATTATAGATAACAACTATAACCATAAAAAAGCATATATTATATATATATATATATATATATATATATATATATATATATATATATATATATATATATATATATATATATATATTTTTTTTTTTTGTTAGTAAAAATGAAATAAACATAAAATATTTATTTTATTTCAGCTAGTTTCCAAGGCAATATCTCTTATTTTCATTTAGTTTAACTTGATGTACTAAAATATTACTAAATAAACAAAAAAATATATATGAATAACAACACTCAACAGAAATATGCAAGGTAATATTTCTAATTTAAGTTTAGTTTAACTTGAAGTACAAAAATGAAATAAAATTAATCAATATTATTTTTAAACTATATAGACATATAAAAAAATAATAAATTAATACAATTTAAAAACACACAAAAAAACTATATATAAAGGCAATATTTCTATATTTTCATTTAGTTTAACTTGATGTACTAAAATGAATAAAACTAAATAAAATAAAAATAATAAATAAAAAAACAATATAGAAATTTAAAAAATAATGAAATTCATGAGAAAAAAATGAAATACTTCTCATTTAAGTTCAGTTTTGATACACTAAAATAAAAGGAAATATTTATAATTTTAGAGATGTTTTAAAAAAAACTAAAAACTAAACAAAATGACAAAAACTAACAAATGAAAGTGAAAACAGAAAATATAAAAATAAAATACACAATTCAAAACGTTAACTAAAACTATATGATTGATACTAAAATAACACTGGCCTAAAGTGTAATATACATAATATATAAAGTGTTTTCTCTGAGATGATGTGAAATAAAGTTTGTCTTCGGCTACTGAACTGATACGAAGGGTCCTGCATGTGAATATTTATACAAACACAGTGCTGCTAGTCAACAGTCCTCTCTGATATCACAAATCATTTAAACACGGCCTCAGAAGTTTCTAAGCAAGAGTCTGTAACAGCAGATCGACCTCATCATCGTCTCGTTACTCACCTTTGGTGGATTAAATGGATATGTCTCTGGAATTTTAATTTCTAGTTGATATCTGCCTCCTACAAAACAAGAAAGAATAGAAAGTCATGCAAAAGTAGAAAAAGAAAAGCAATATTTCAGTGCATTTTCTCAATTCTGAACATTGGCAAGCGTGGCATACATTTTCTTAAAGAGCATGTAGATATCAGAAACCGTATCCCAGATCTAAGATAAAGAAGTGTTCAGAACAACATCTTTTCTCTGACCTTCATAAGGTGTGTCTGGTGGTCCTGCGATCTCCCCCTTCAGTTCTGTGAAATTCTCATCCACTAAATCCACCTTGATTTGGTTTTTACTCGTCTGTGAAAATAAAATGTCAGGACAACAAGTCAACAAGAGACCCTCTTTCCAAATATAAAACCATTCCACACAATTCAGCCAAACTGAGAGCAGAAAATGCCTAGAAAGTCTGGATTCTGGACCACGTACATCACATACATCTATTTGATGTCTACAAGATGTATTTTTTTAGATCTGTAATACAGCTACAGGAAGTTTCCTATCAGACGTCAAACTAGAAGATGTCTTTAAGATGTTTATGATTTAGAATGGATATAAAACTGACATGTTAAAGACGTCCATCAGATGTTTGCACAAATGCTTTCAAGATGAAGAGATCTTCATCAGACATCTTGCAGATGTACGTGTGCCATTTAATCAAGGTTGGGAAATCCAAAATTCAAGGTTAAAGTTTTGAAAATGGAAAAACCCTACAAAATTAAATCCAAAACCCAAAAGCTAAAACTTCCAATGGTAGCCAGATAGCACACAGACACCTGCAAGATGTCTGATAAAGATGGCTTGATCTGGAAAGCATCTGCTGTGTACAGACATCTGATAGATATATTTAAGATATCAGTTTTACATTCATTCTAAACCATAAACATCTTAAAGACTTCTTCTAAACATCTATTTGACATTTGATAGGTAACGTCTTGATTTTTGTGCCAAGGTAATACTATGGTATTTTTTGACACTTTATTTGTGGGTGAAAGCTGTAATAGTTTCACAAATCACACTGACAGCTTACTTCAGTATGTTATATCCATTTTTTCAGCTATAATTTGAGTTTAGTAAGTGTTTAATGAAGATTATGCTGAATTCAATTAATCTGTGCTGAAGTTTTAATGTTAAAAGTTTCAGACAACTCTCAACACACATATTAGTACTTTATCACACGTATTCTTCACAGTACAAACATTAATCATAACCGATGATACTAAACTATCAGACCACAACCTCGATAAAACTACAATAACAGTTAAGAAACCCTTCAACCTAACATAGATTAACCCAAATAATAACCGTTGTGAGCTTGAAAATAGTATTTAAATGAGAAATGTTATGTTTTAGGAGTAAATGTGTGTGTTTATGAAGCACTAG
Source organism: Carassius auratus (assembly GCF_003368295.1). Taxonomy (NCBI): domain Eukaryota; kingdom Metazoa; phylum Chordata; class Actinopteri; order Cypriniformes; family Cyprinidae; genus Carassius; species Carassius auratus. The sequence continues at coordinate 9,371,755 of NC_039281.1, read as the reverse complement.
CTGGCCTTCAGTTAACGTTAGCATGCGGCTAATCACACTCTCGCACACAGTTTTTTTATTAAAACACAACAAACACACAGGAATACACAACGCATCGATGTATTAGCACAATAAGCACTCTGAAATCGATTAAATAAGCACGTTTGAAGCTCAAAGATGTGATGTGATTGTTTTCGCCGGGTTCGGACTCGTTTAGCAATGCGATTCGGCCTGAACGGGACAAACATCCCACAGTGTTCCCCCAAAACACCCATCTGACAGATCAAGCACACATTAAACTGCATTATCTCAATGCACGAGCCGAATCACCGCCGCAGCGGACTCGATCCGGATCAACCGCATGTGTGTGTGATTTACAGCTGATCTGTCCGTCATCTAGATGCATTAAATGCACGTGCGTGAGTCATAAAGCATGATTGACAGCTGTCATGTGAAACGCACACGCGTGTGTCTGTGTTTAAACGCACCTCTTCGCTTTTCAGGACCTCTTTAAACTCCCGTTTGATCCGCTGGACCGCGATGTTGGCCATGCTGTTCATACACACACACACACACACACACACACACACACGCACGCACGCACACGCACACACACACACACACACACACACACACACACACACACACCCTCTCTCTTTTTCTCTCTCTCTCTCTCTCAGTGTGTGGGTGCTCGCGCAATATGGTACAGTTTATGGACGTGTAACTATCAGACTTAGCTCCTGATGATCGTGCACAACCTTATTTATTGCCTTTATGCCCTTTGCTCATTTAATGCATTCCCTTATTAGTTTTTCATGCAACTAAAAATGTAACATTTACACCTAACTTCATGAAGTGGCATTAGTGGTCTTTACACAGACTGTCTAATGCTGCTCAGAGGTGGCCTACACTAAGAAACAATTGTTTTTTTTTTAATTATTATTATTATTATTATTTTATTTTGCATGTAATTTAATTGGTTGGAGCAAATGTCCATAAATTGGTTTTCCCATTCTATACAATGTATCTATAGATTGCATAACATTTACATATTAATGTGTTCTTGTGGCAAACTATAGTGAAAAAGAAGTGTAGTAATAACTTGAGATAAGAATATCTAATGTTTGATCTATAATTTCTTCTTGTGTTTGCCCAAAATGCCTGATTAAGAGCCGCTTGTCCTCTATAGAAGACATGTATCAAAATTATTCCCTGATTCATAACAAAAAAATAATATTCTGATTTGAAACCCCTTATGACATGTAGAAATGAACTCCCTAAAATATAATGAGAGGACAAAAGCTTGGCTTATGTAATTAAAAACGACATTAATTTTATAGCATTATGCAACTGTTGTATAAAAGCATTTCTGCCACATTTGAGCAGCATTAAACAGGCTGAGTAAATAAACGTCAGATTTTGTTGATGCTGATTACATTTTATTGGTAACATCCTCTTTGTTCAGTTAACAGGGAAAGTTCTTACAACTCTTACATTCTTATAACTTTATGAATGTTTAATGTTCTCGTCTCACTGAGAGATTGTTTTAAGATCAACATTCTCTGAACGTCCTGATGTTATTTTTACTTCTGAGAATTGTTTTTGTAACATTTCAAAACTATAATCCTACAATGATTTTTATAACCTAATTTTGCAAGACAGTTTCAGTTTCTAAACTTCTACACCAGACTCAAATTAAAATGGACTAAAATTGCTCTGTACACAGATGCAGTTTCTGCTTCTCTAGAATGCCATTGCATAAGATTTATTCTTATAGAAATGACTAGACATATTTGATAATAAATGATGTCAGTAGCTGTAGACAGATACACAGATACGATCATTAATCTGACTGATTAGGATTTATACCTGACATTATTTTACTCTTGCAGGAGACTGAACAGGTTTATGGCTCTCGTTAGGTCTGCTGTGTTTATAACATATTTTCAGCCGTTAATTCTGACTGAAATTTCAACATTTCAAGACACTAGAAGAATTTCGAAACGCGTGTTATGAAGAAGTGGAGTCATTGTTGTGCTTCAAGTTCATCAAGCGATGGTAAACCTATCTTGATCATTTTTCAGTGAGTCATGGGTCAGCTGTTACTGAAGGAGAAGCTGGATCATTTCATTTAGTTTTGTACCCGCTCAAATCTTTGGCATCTTTAGAAAACTTTAGTAATTAGTATGTAAGCAGCAGAGACACAGCATATATCACACAGTTTAATGATTGGAAATGAGCAGTAACCTAACAAAAGTAATTGCACTATTATAAAAACACGAAATATTTACTCAGAATTCAGCTGGATATTGGAAAACACTTGCTCTGGTGTTTAAGAGCATAGTTTAGTGTTTACCCAGCTAACAGGAACATTCTGGAAAGGTTTTCATAACGTTATGAACAAACGTTCATCTAAATGCTTCAATAAATATAATACAATGTTTAATCATAGTTGTCTGCTCTTTAATAATGTGTATAAATGAAAACACAAAAAACATTGTCCATGGAACGTTTCTTTCACAAATCATTTTAACTGAACATTCAAAGCATCTTTCTTTTTTTAAATGTTACTCGTTTTAGAACGTTCATAGAACATTCAAAAGTAACATTCCCATAACGTTTGGAAAATGATAAAATGGAATGTTAACTTAATGTTCACATAACCGAGGAAAAACAATTAAACTGGAAATCGAGTCAACATTAAAGGTGCTGAATGTAAGTTGTTGACTCTACTATAGCATAAAAATGACACAATATTTTTTTTTCAGTTAACATACTTACATATTTACACTATACTGTATCTAAGCCTATACCTGGCAATTTACTTGGCCATATAACTATATACAGTATGTGTTTCAAATTCATTTCTAGCTTACACTTTAAAAAATGCTGGGTTGTTTCAACACAACTTTGGGTCAAATATTGGGTTACAACAGCTACAGTAGGTTATTGTATATTTGACCTAAATTAAGGTTGAAACAACCCAGCGTTTTTTAGAGTGTACTCTCACACATTACCATTGAGCAATATATGGGCTCCATATATATGTGTTAAACATTGCAGTTTGAATGCCTTCACGGTGAATACACTGGTTGTGTATGTATTAAACTCACTCTCAAAATTTGAGCAGATGTGAGAAATTTCACAGGCAAATCTGCAGTTGTCCCGTGGAATTTGGCTATTTTTAAACTATTGCAACAAAGTTGTTTTCTGTTCGATATTTTTACTAATAACTATACTTAATTATACCCCCAAATACCCCAATGGATGGTGGGAATGCTATCTGCAACTACATGCAGACGCTCACAAAAGCATGCATTCCCTTTCATATATGAACTGTTTTGTCACTTTCACTTATGTTTTCGAAATAAGTCATGATCAGCAGATCAGCAGGGGAAGGGGGAAGGGTAACTCGTTTTGGGGGCAAATTTGCTTCATACCTTCTGTTCAACAGCAAACCAACAGCATGTCACTGCAGTGGTGTTCAATGGAAGTCACCAACATTGAGATAATGGCATTTTTGAAAGTCAGCAAACACCTCAGGCTCCCAACAACTGTTTGGTTACCAACATTTTCTCCAAAAATCTAATTTAATGTTCCACAGAAGAAAGAAACTCATACAAGTTTGAAACAGCATGATGGTAAATAAATGATGATAAAATGTTCATTCTGGGGTGAAAGTTTCATGAGGGGTTTTGTTGCAATCAATGTTGAAATAAATGCCCTTTTCAGTTCCTCTGATGATGATAGAGCAGGTTGCCAAATGGACAAAAACTTTTCCTTTTATGGCATCGAACCTATAACTGTCTTTTGAAGATTTGAAGACTTGTTTTATCATATAAAAAGGAGGAAGCTAATGATCAGAGATACTCAAAGACACATCCATCGCCTGAACATTCTTGAGATTCTCTGCTCATACGGTGAGTTTGATTTCTGATCACTTTGAAAATGATGTTTCTTTCTTCAGAAAAAAAAAAAAAATGAAAGAATGCATGTTCATGTTATAACAAAATGATTTTGTCTGAACTGTGTTTCAGGTGCACCTGAGCTGGACATCTGAAGCGATGCTCACAAACATGATTGTGAGTTTCTGAATGTGAGAATGTGAGTGTGTTCTTGTCAGACGTCGATCATCAGACTCAGATCTTGAGTTTGTGTCTCTCAGGTGTTGCTGTGTTTGTCTGCGCTGTTTCCCGTGTTGATGTGCGCTGAAGATGGCAAATCCAGATGTCTTCTTGCCAAAGACTGCTCTGATGTTTATGCATGCGGATACAGTACCAGTGGTGTGTACATCGTCACCTCAGCAGATGGACCGCTGCGGATCTACTGTGAGATGGTCTCTGGTGGAGAAAACGACAGAGGACAGTGGGCGGTACGCATCTCAATGTCTTTATCTCTTATCTTTCAAATAGTCGCTCGGGTCTTTTATTTGTACTTTTTTATTGAAAACACACTACAGAATATACATTTCTTCCAAAACAAGCTTGTAAGATGAATAACGATTGTGTGGAATGATTTCTGGATGTTTCAGGTGATTCTCAGGCGGATGAACGGCGAGGTGAATTTCTTTCGGCCGTGGGAGAGTTATAAATGGGATTTTGGTAATAAAGCTGGTGAATACTGGCTGGGTGAGTGTTTCTGTGACATTCAGGAGATAAAAAGTAAACACAGAGAAAGACCAAACAATCATAGACAAAGAGTTTTAATCAGGACTACAGTATAAATGCAGATTATGTTTGTTATCAAAGTTATTAAATCAGTTTCATTTCATGTTTTTAACAGGTTTAGAGTTTATTCACCAGCTGACGCGCAGATACAAGTATAAACTCAGAGTAGATGTGGAGGACTTTGATGGGAAGAAGGCTTACGCTCTGTACAACTCTTTCTCTGTGGGATCTGAGGCTGATGGGTACGAACTGCAAGTGAGCGGCTTTGTAGACGGAGGAGCAGGTGAAACAAACCACAGACGTTTCATTTCCCATTTTCCCAATGTGTACTATAATAAAGAATTTAAGCAAATTAAATGTTAGTTTTAAAAGGATTTTTAAACCATAATGATTAAAACCTAAAACAAATACACATATTATTATACAACATGCCTCTATAATGAAAGTTTCTGATTACCGCAGGTGATTCTTTGAGTTATCATAATGGAATGAAGTTCTCCACCTTTGACAAAGACCAAGATCTTTCAGGAGGCAACTGCGCTTTGAAATACTATCAAGGAGGATTTTGGTACAACAAATGTTATTACACAAACCCCACCGGTCACTATCTGTGGGAGAAAGATAATAAAGTGACAAATATTGGAGCCACTTGGTACAACTGGAAGAAGAGCTGGGATTCTCTGAAGTCCATCACCATGAAGATCAGACGTGTGAAGTAGAGCAGGGTTTGCTTCCTTTATATGTGCTTCATAGCCTTAATGCTTCACTGCAACTTGTGCACATCCATGACTTTTATGCATGCATGATTTTATTAAAATATGGTGACAAACAATTCCCTTGACTTTTGATTATGAAAAATATTTTAAAACGTCAAGAAACCCCACATGTGAAATAGTTGTCTTGTATACAAATACATACAATATATAAGAGTTTGAGAACGTCCCCCATCCTCTTAAATAAAAATATGTTGAAACTGGGTTCACAACTTTTTCTACGTGCTTTTCTGCACTGCAGCAGCTGGAGTAACATCTGGTCTGAAGCAATAAAACTTTATCAAATAAATATTTTATTGTTGTTATTTTTATTAACCACTTAAACAGGTCTCATTTATGAATTATGAAAATATTTACATACAGGCATTTTACTGTTTGCATATGCAATTGCACATATCTTCATTGAAAGTATGTCAGAAACACCATAAATGCAAATTTATGATTTCATGCACGCTATAGGTTTTACTAAAAGTGAAGATGTCTAAATACTTAGAACAGTTGATGATATTCAGATCAAATGACAAAATTAAAAATTGCATAGGCAATTGTTATGCTATCATTCACATACAGCACACATCGAGTACCTTACTGCTTTTATAAAACAATTACCACACAATACAAACATAAAAGCCAAAAAGATATATATTTTAATAAATTACTTTAAGTAAAATAAATGCTGTCCTTCCGCTAGAAAAACAGTTCCTGGGTCATTGATTATTATAACTGGCAGGTTTGCAACAGTTGAAATAAACATTAAACACCAATAAATCATAAACACAGTACTAAAAACCCTTTAGAGACTCAGAAAGACTGAGAAGTCAAGGGAAGATCTAGACATTTGCTGAGACTTGCATCGTTTTCAAGCAGAATCAGAGAACAGAAGACTCATAGAATCACGCGGGAATTTGTAAATGAAGCATTTATCATGCAAAAAAAAACAACAACTCTTACTTATAGTCAAAGCCTATTTTTGCATTCTACCAAACCATATGGATTCTATGGGTTCAAACCAAAAATGGTTCTTCTGCAAACCCCCCCCCCCAGTCAGAACCTTTATTTTTATTGCAAATGCGCGATGATTATGACATAAATGAAGTGCATCATGCACAAATCGGTGGGCACTTGCGTACAATGTAAAAACTGAAGTAGCCTATACTTTGGGCTTTAGTTGTTCCCGAGGCTTGCCGGTGTCCACCTAATTTCCAGACTATCCAGATTTCTCCCACTGTCTACTTCTGCTCCAATAAATCTAGTTTTCTTCACAAATGCCACCAAACAATCCCTTTTCCCTCCATGAACCCCACAGGATCCAGCTAAGCTTCTAAGTGTCTTTAACAGCCCACTATCAGGAAAACGGCTCTTATCCTTCCCCACTCCCAACAATTACTTTATTTATAGTCCACAGGTGTGCAATTAACCATTTATCAACCAGTGTGAAGGAGAACTGAAGGAGATACCGCAGTGCCCCCTAACGTATGTATAAAAAATATGACATAAATTATACAATAAAGCAGTACTCTGGGTTTAAATAAACTTAAGCTCCACAACATCTCAATCAAAATCATTTTGCAGAGTTTAAAACCTTGCAATTTCCCAGCACTTCACAACAAGAGCTACATCGATAAAACTACTGTCTTTTAAAAGTCATTCTAATCCCGAAAAGGGAATGATATCATTAGATTCCCTTTCACAGAGAAAGAGATTTGAAAAACATTGACATCCAATCAGAATCCACTTGACTTTAAAGAGTTTGAACATTTAAAGAGACAGACAGCAGATAAACATAATGTTCACGCATTGGTGTGGACGCTAACACAATAATATTCAATGTCTGTGCTGTGAACGGGCCTTTCTTCCTTAAATCTCTATAGTGTCAAAATCATCATTCTAAGGTGGAACTATACTGTTCTAGAAAATATGCCTCCTTGCACATATCATGTGAAAGTATCCACCTTATTCTGCAACACCGAAGCTATTTTCTGTGAATGTGGGAGACTATATTAGCCAATAGGTAAATAGGAAGGAATAAGAATAACAGAGTATAGTAAACTCTCAGGTCATCCAAGAATAAGATGAGTTTGTTTCTTCATCAGATTTGGAGAAATGTAGCATTGCATCAGTCTCAGCAATGGATAATCTGCAGTGAATGGGTGCCGTCAGAAGGAGAGTCCAAACAGCTGATAAAAACATCACAATAATCCACAGCACTCCAGTCCATCAGTGAACATCTGGAGAAGACAAAAGATGAAATAAATCCATCAAGACACTTTTAACTAACACACGAGTCTATAGTCCATAATAACGCTTCCTCCGGTGAAAAAGTCATCTGGTCTGAATCAGGAGAGAAATCTGCACAGATCAAGCGCCGTTTACAAGTCACATTGTCCTCATGTTCCTCACCAGAGATGATGTTGATGATGATGTCCTGTTGTCCGTGTCTTAGCAGGGTAAAGGTTCAGGTCAGGGGCGGATGGAAAGTCACAGTGTTGTGATGAAACATTTGAAGTGTTTCAGAATATCTGATATGAAGATTTCGATTCATCATCAAAGTCATTGTTGTGCTTCAGCTTCATTGCACGAGCGATCAGTGATGAATCTTGAATATCTTTACAGTGAGTCACTGTTCATCTGTATCAGAAGGAGAAGTCAGTCCATTTTGCAACCTGCTTAAATCAATGGCATCTTCTTAAGAAAACGTTAGAAAATTAACCAGAAGACAGCAGAGATACTGCCAACACAATACAGTTTAATGATGGCAAATTAAACCTGGTCAGAACTGTTATTGTAGTGTCTCTGTTTCTTCACTAGAGGGACTGATTCTGTGTGAGGAGGCTGAACTCCATCAACATGGGAAGAACCGCAGACAAATACAACAAGCCCGAGAGAGACACAGAGAACTGAAAAACCCCAGAAAGATGGAGGAATCAAGAGAAGATCTGGAGTTATATGCATGCCCCTGATTTTTGCACCTAAACCTGATATATATAATTATTTTTTTTCAGTTTTTGAGATTATAAACTCTGGATTTAAATTAAGAATTCACCCTAACCAAATAATGGCTTTGTTTGGTGTCACAGGTGATGATATTCTCATAACTAAAGACAAAGAAAATGCCTTGACATATGCCACATTAGTAGCTAGAAGAATAATTCGTTTTAGAGTGGAAATCACCAATTCCTCCTTAACTTTCATTATGGCTTAGTGATTTACTGATCAAATATCTCCTCATGGGATCAAAGATGTGGGATATGGGAGGTTCATGTTGGGATGGGAATTTGTGGGAAAAGGTGAAAAATTAATGCTGTAGAAAGGGTTTCAAACACTAAATAATTTCAGCGTAACTTCTAAAAAAAAAAAAAAAAAAAAAAACGTTTGAAATGAAAATAGCATGAAATTTCAACTACAGCAACTAGATGGCTGCAGAACATCATTTATCTTGCCCACATATGCAAGCATTCCGTTTTTTAACTTTTTTCATCATGAACAATGAATTACTCTGTCAATGTTGAGTTTTTTTTTTTTTTTTTTTTTTTGCAACTATGCAACGTTATTAGAGTGAAACCTGAATATATGTGTTCTATGTGTATATGTGTGTGTGTGTGTGTGTGTGTTTGCATTTGTTCTCCAATGTGGTTGTGCTTTGGTGTCACGTTTTCATTTAATTACTAAAAAACACGTTCAAGGCTCTTTCATGACCTCAAAAGGAGAGTCACTTAGGGTAAACGAACTAAATATTACAAAACAGAAATATACAGGCCACAAAACACACAGTCACAGTGGAAAGGACACAACAATCTGGAAGTGGGGGGGGGGGCAGGACTGTTAAAGGAAAATTGTAATAAATGAGAACACATATATCTGAAATATAAAATAAAATATTATTATTGATATTATAATAACACAGCACTGAACATCTGATAAACAGCAGATCACTGATCACTATACCCTACTGGTAAATTTAACATTCACTTCAATGGTACGAGAGACTGAAAGCTTTCAGATGATTTTCAACAGAATTGTAGAGTCAAACTATTTTAAATATAGTCAGTTCAGCTACGAACTCGATCCTAAAGCACAATGTTTCCATCCAACATGTGTTCTGAGCTGCAGCTCATCATGTTAATGGAGTGTTTCACTAGTTAGCAGTCACCGGAATATGTTCTAGATTTGTGTTGGATGTTATTTTCAGAATAGATATTTTACTTGTAAACATTATCCTTTTTTCACTTATCTCAGTTAATCTCACAAAACTAGCAAGGGAAGAACAGGCGGACATTGAGTCTTCTAGCCACACCCAATGACCGTCCATAGCAGAAAGAAAAGGATATTCGTAACACTAGCAAACACCAGTACATAAAGCCATTTATTTTCACATTTTTACATGATACTTTTAAATAGCATGTGTTGACAGGTGACAGAGCTTTTTAGAACTTAGAATCAGTTAAACCATTGCATCGCAAAATGATTCACGAATCGAATCTCAATCGCATCGTGAATGATTTAGTTCAGAATAGCGAATTCAAATCGTGTTTCGTGAATAATTTGATTAAGATTGGAATGCTCTGGGGTGCGTTTCCCAAACTTAGTTAGCAACTATGCTTTTGGGAAACGCACCCCTGAACTGCACATTTTTATTTTTTTTCATTTGTCCAAACAAAACGAAAAATCAAGACTTCGGTTTCATTTTTTGTTTTTACATTCAGGGACAGAAAACGAATAAACAACTTGAATATTCGATCCCTACATGTGGGCGGTAATGTAACGCCCCCCTCCGCTGATTGGTCAACCAAACATTACAACATAATAATAGTCCTAAAAATGTAATAAGAGTCCTACGGATTCTTAACGTGTTTATTTCTACTACATTTTATCTCTTTCTCTTCATCATTTTGGTCCTTTGGCACACGACTGTTTTATTATTACCCACCTGGCAAAGCTGCGCGACGTACTGCAGCGCGGGGAGAATATAGCCTATGTAGCGAAGCGCAGATTTATGTGAACATGTAACGTTAGTCATAACTTTTGTTTTAGACAATACGCTGCACTTTAAACCATGGGGGAACTTAAATAAAATGACAGATATGAATATAAATTAGCTCATATATTATTTTTCTATTTTGAGTTTTATTCATAGAGCACTTTATGCAAATTTCGTAAATCATAGGTTGTTTTCCCACTAGCATGGGACTAATGTTGTTGAGTGCTTGTTCCAGTGATTGAATTTAGTGAAATGTGAATTCGACGTCATGATTTGAATGTAAACTCATTTGAGTTATAAGAACATATCAAAACCCTGAAATAAGACTTCGAACAATAAACCATAGATCAGTGTCAGAAATTAACTTTCCCATTGGTAAACGGTTTGCCAGAATATACCCTGACCATGGAGGGTCTGGCAAACCGTTTACCAATCCTGTTTCTCAATCGGCAAAGCAATCTGTGGTACACGCCTCTACCAACACACGATGGGTGACTCGCGAAGCACAATGTTCCTCCGTGTTTTAGCACTATATCATAGAAAATACCAGGTTTGAGAAGTAGAAGGCGGGGCAACAGTTAAAATATTTCAAAGTTAAAGTTCATGCAAACAGATTTTAATAGACAAATTTCAATCAAATAATTATGGTTTATGCCTATAACAAAACCCAGTGTTAAAGCAGAGCGCAAATAATTATATCTGGAACATTATATATGTAGACTATCCAATATGCGCTCACTTCCGCATATTCATCGTTGGAATAAAGAACACGTTTTTTTTTTTTTTTTTTTGAAGAAATTATGTGTGTCATCTATGGCAAAAAGGTGTCCAAAATGAAAGATTTAGTGAATATTTGAATGAGATGTTTGGTCAGTAGCCTAAACAAGGATGTGATTGTCCTGTAAGTGTAACAGCAGCAATCACATGGCATTTGTAATAACATGTACATAAATTGTTTATTTTGAATTTGCGTTTGAGCCCATGTGAAAGAGTAGCATAATTTACATATGATTTACAGATTATTTTAATAAATATCAAACTTCTAATTCAATTGTGCATTATAGCTGACACCTACATGAACAATTACAGTTGTTTTTATGACTGTAAGTCATTCTCCTCAAATGCTACTGACGTTGGAAAAGTGTATACCAATATTGCATGTAACTTTAGAGACGGTCCCTAAATTTGAGACTCGTCCCAATGTCCAAAGTCAAGCCCACTTTATGTCTGTCTGTTTTTTTTTTTTACTTTTAGTTTTCTTTTCTCTTGGCTGGATTGGATTCATCCATCAATTATGAACATTGAGCCGTAAACATGAGGTGCGAGCAGTCGCGATCGCGATCGCGGATGGGAGAATGGAGGAATCTTTTTTTTTTGGAGCAACTGGAATGGTGCAACCTCTGGGAGTTGGTGCCCTAGGCAGATCGGCAGTTCGGAGAGGGATCGCTAATCATTTGAAACAGTTTGGGGATCGCAAATCACTTGAATCAGTTCGGGAGTTCGTAGCGGGATCGCGAATCATTTGAGTCAGTTATGGGGATCGCGAATCATTCGAGTCAGTTTGGGAGTACAGAGCGGAATCGCGAATCATTTGAATCAGTTCGGGAGTTCGGAACGTGTTCGCGATTCATTTGAGTCAGTTTGGGGATAGCAAATCATTTGAATCAGTTCGGGAGTTCGGATCGGGATCGCGAATCATTTGAGTCAGTTCGGGAGTTCGGAGCGGGATCGCGAATCATTTGAGTCAGTTCGGGAGTTCGGAGCGGGTTCGCGAATCATTTATGGGGATCGCGAATCATTTGAATCAGTTCGGGAGTTCGGAGCGGGATCGCGAATCATTTTAGTCAGTTCGGGAGTTCAGAGGGGAAAGATTTGCGCTCTTATATTTTCAAATTGGCCATAACCTTTAATTGGTTGCTGCCAACTGGGGTGTAGATCCGCCCCTTTATGTATATATATATATATATATATATATATATATATATATACACACACACACACACACACACACACACACACACACACACACAAATCCATAAATAAACACATACAATACAAAGAAAACAAAGAAACAAATAGTAAGAATTGAAAAAGAAATACAGAAAGCTAGAGTTGGATGAAAAACTAGCAGTTAGAATAAATGAAAAAAATAGATAAAATATAATTAGAATAGACAGTGCTAGAGTTCGAGGGTCAAAGATGAAAGAGATGCGTTTTTAGATGTTTCTTGAAGATGCATGTACTGCATGTAAAATATATATTTAGCTTTGCAATATAACAATTTTAAATGTAACAGTGCAATTAAAAAGGCAATGGTTGACATACTGTAATAATGTTTGTAATAGTATTTTACCTGACAATTACTGTATTAGTTAAATATATTACACCCTTTCATTATACTGCATTTATAGAATAGAACACCTTTATTGCACAGCTGTACTTTGAAGTTTAAGATCTAGCATAGTATTTTAACAGTAACATTGCAATCTGTAAAAAAATGTTATGTCTAAACCTAGCATCAGCTTATCTACTGCTGTGTGCCGTTCTTCAGTTATCAAATTATTGATGTAGTATCAGTGTTAAAGTAAATATACACTTAGTAGGCCTACTGTAAATCCATGGCTTTATCAGATCTCGTCTGAATTGGCAACAATTATTACTATTACTTTTTCCTTAGGTTGGAAAGGCAGCAAGTGAAAAATTATATTCAGCAACTATGTATTGATAGGAAAATAAGTAATTACTTTAAGATAATTGCAGATTATTGTGCTTTAAAGGGGGGGGGGGGGGTGAAATGCTAGTTTTCACTCAATATCCTGTTAATCTTGAGTACCTATAGAGTAGTACTGCATCCTTCATAACTCCAAAAAGTCTTTAGTTTTATTATATTCATGCGGTTCCAACACACGATCATGACCCTTTTTCGCTGGGACTGCATTATCCTTAAGAAATAAAGGATACGCAAATCCGGCGTCAAACTGGGCCTTGTTTGTAAAACAAGCATCTTCGAAATGCAGGGAACAAACAAAAACACTTGCAAAACTCAGTTGACGCTCTGTAAAAATAAACTCCATCCACTGGTCCCTTAATGCTGTTTCTCTTTTGGTAATCTTTGGTAACTAAACTTTCCGAAACTTGTGACAAACCGGAAGGAGTATTTTTGGAACAGAAATACTCCTTCAAACGTACAACTTAATTTTTGAAACTTTGTTCATGTTTAGCATGGGAATCCAACTCTTTAATAGTGTAAAAAAAAAACAGTATGCATGAAATAGCATTTCACCCCCCCTTTAATGATTTATATTCTTCCAAATTCTGCCAGCAGAATTTTTTTATTCTCAATTCTCACATAAAATAAATGAATAGCCTAAAGAAGACTGTCGTTTTTGTGAAGAATCAGCATTAAATCAGGGTCTCACCCCAATCGTTTTTGTAATTTAATTTTGAAATATGAAAAATTAAATTAATTTATTTCAAACCTGCACTTACCAGACATGATTCGATCAGAGTCAGAAATGTTCTTTCCCATTAGGGGCAAAACATTTTTTATTAACCATTTAAACAGAATGTCGTATTAGGCCTAAGTACAAACCCGATTCCAAAAAAGTTGGGACATCGTGAATAAAAACAGAATGGAATGATGTGGAAGTTTGAAATGTCAAAATTTCATTCAGAATACAACATAGATGGCATATCAAATGTTTAAACTGAGAAAAGGTATCATTTTAAGGGAAAAATAAGCTGATTTTAAATTTCATGGCATCAACACATCTCAATAAAGTTGGGACAAGGTCATGTTTACCACTGTGTGGCATCTCCTCTTCTTTTTATAACGGTCTGCAAACGTCTGGAAACTGAGGAGACAAGCTGATCAAGTTTAGGAATAGGAATGTTGTCCCATTCTTGTCTAATGTCAGGCTTTTAGTCGCTCAATTAGGTCTTCCTCTTTATGATGCGACAAAAAAGATCTGGACTGCAGGCTGGCCATTTCAGTACCCGGATCCTTCTTCTACACAGCCATGATGTTGTATTTGATGCAGTATGTGGTATGGGATTGTCATGTTGGAAAATGCAAGGTCTTCACTAAAAGAGATGACGTCTGGATGGGAGCATATGTTGTTCTAGAACTTGGATATACCTTTCAGCATTGATGGTGCCTTTCCAGAAGTGTAAGCTGCCCATGCCACACACACTCATGCAACCCCATACCATCAGAGATGCAGCTTCTGAACCGAGCGCTGATAACAACTTGGGTTGTCCTTGTCCTCTTTAGTCCGGATGACATAGTGTCCCAGTTTTCCATAAAGAACTTCACACTTTGATTCGTCTGACCACAGAACAGTTTTACACTTTGCCACAGTCCATTTTAAATGAGCCTTGGCCCAGAGAAAACACCTGCGCTTCTGGATCATGTTTATATATTGCTTCTTTTTTGTCCTATAGAGTTTTAGCTGGTAACGGCGAATGCCACGGTGGATTGTGTTCACCGACAATGTTTTCTGGAAGTATTCCTGAGCCCATGTTGTGATTTCCATTACAGTATCATTCCTGTATGTGATGCAGTGCTGTCTAAGAGCCGAAGATCACCGGTATCCAGTAATGTTTTCCGGACTTGACCCTTACACACAGAGATTGTTCCAGATTCTCTGAATCTTTGGATGATATTATGCACTGTAGATGATGATAACCTCAAACTCTTTGCAATTTTTCTCTGAGAAGCTCCTTTCTGATATTGCTCCACTATTTTTCATATATATATATATATATATATATATATATATATATATATATATATATATATATATATATATATACAGTATATATATATATTTTTTTTTTTTGCAAACATTATTGGAATGATACTTTTTCAGTAAAACATTTCCATTAACTGATGTATAAATAACATTTTGAACATTAATGTTTCCTGTTAGCTGGGAAGAACCATGTAAATACCAAAGTGCATGAATATCATTCACTACCGTAGTATAAAAATAACAGTACTGGCTGTAGATAGAAATGACTAGAACAATCAAACACATTAAAAGAATCATAAGTTTTGATATATATATACTGTGTTTGTGTGTGTTTCTTTGAAACAGACCTGACCTCAACAGTTAGTTCATGACTGAAGTTCACCCAGAGCTGATTGGTGAAATATTCCACATTTCAAGACATTCATGTATTTCACAACATCTGTTATTAAATGAGTCAACTCATTGTCAGACTCGTTGTGCTTCACTAGTGATCAGGAGATGATAAGCAAACCTTTCATTGAGGTATGAGAAGTTGCTTTATTAAGTTCACTGGTATTCGAGGTGGAGCACCAACTCCAACTCGAGATCCCACTTTACATATCCCTAAACCTACCCATCTCTAACCCCTGGATCCCATTTCCACAAAAGGAGAGTGGGTACGTCAACTTTTTACGAAAGTCACAACGGTTCATGAAAAATCACAGCTACTTTATGCAGGCTTTTTGCATTTTACTGTGGACTGATTGTTTTGAAATTTATTTGGTAGTTAAATAGCCCCTAGATTTCAGTTATCCTGAAAAAAGCCAGCAAAATTCAACTTTGACAATATGGGACCTTTAAAGATGTCTATCAGTGCAAGTAAGTGTCATTCGGTCAGTATTTGTCTTTTGAATATGTAAGGAATGTGTTCAAATATGCTCAACACATTCTGTTTATCATATTGAAAGGCCTCCAAAATACTCTCCAGCCTTCATTGAAGAGTTCACAGAAATGTTATCTCTGATTTCCTCATCGACTGTTTTGCCATTGCAGGGGATTTTAATATTTACATAGATAATGCAGAAAACAAAACTGCAAAAGAAATAATAACTGTTTTAAACACCTTTGTCCTTATTCAGCATGTGCATAAACCTACACACAGTAAGGGACATACGCTAGATTTAATCATCAGTAGTACATTTCATTCATTGTTATTAAGGACGTAGCATCTGATCACTTCTGTATTTTCTTTGATATATTGATCTCTGCTATCACTGTATCTAGATCTGTCTCTGTCAGTAAGAGAAGCATTAATGAGAACACTGGCGTGCTATTTTTGGAGGCTATATCTTTAACACCAAGCATGGATGTGGCAGAAGACGAAACATGAAATTCACTATAGCATCTATAAAGACAGCCTGCATGCTTTCAGTGTGGAACTAGCCACAGCAAGACAGAGTTTGCTTCCTTCTTCTCTGAGAAGATCAATAGTATCAGGAAGGCGATTAGCACATCCTCAAGTTATGCAGAGGTCAGTTTCGACCCCAATATAAAAAAGAGGATACTTTATCTATTTTTGAAGCAACTGATAGGAAAATTCTGGAAGACATAGTGCAGCACCTAAAATCGTCATCCTGCTATCTTGACACACTTTCCACATCAGCTGAAAACATACTTAAACTCAAATGGATACCTGGACAATTTTCTATCTGGTTTCTGACTGTCAGGAAAGCCTGGGGAATTTTATTTAGTGGGCAGCTGTGGCCAAATGGTTAGAGACTTGGACTAGTTACCCAAAGGTCGCCGGCTGGAGTCTCGGTGCAGGCAGGAGTTGTAGGTGGGGGGACTGAATGAACAGCGTTCTCTTCCACCCTCAATACCCATGACTGAAGTGCCCTTGCGCAAGGCACTGAACCCCCAGTTGCTCCCCGGGCACTGGATATATAGCTGCCCTCTGCTCCGGGTGTGTGTTCAATTCTCACTGCTGTGTGTGTGTGCACTTGGATGGGTTAAATGCAGTGCACTAATTCTGAGTACGAATTAATGAATACTTGGCAAATGTCATGACTTTCACTGTCAATCATAACATATTTATAAAGAGACTGGAAAACTGGATCGGGCTTTCTGGGATGGTACTCAAATGGTTCAGGTCATACTTAGAAGGGAGAGTGAGTCTAGGAGAGTATAAGTCTAAGTGGACGTCCGTTACATGCGGAGTCCCACAAGGATCACTTCTTGCACCGCTCTTGTTTAGCCTGTATATGCTTCCACTCAGTCAAATAATGAAAAAGAACCAAATCTCCAAATGACTACAGCTCCATTGACTCCTTCTGCCAATGCATTGATGAAATTAACAGTTGGATGTGCCAGAAATTTCTTCAGTTAAACAAGGAAATGACTGAAGTCATTGCATTTGGAAATAAAGTTGAAGTTCTCAAGGTGAATGCATACCTTGACTCTAGGGGTCTAACAACTAAAACTCAAGTCAGGAAACTAAGCAGTAACTAAATCATCATAATATAATTAAAAAAAAAAAAAAAAACATTGACAATTTAGAAAGAATTAGATGATTATATGTTTTTTTTTCAGCCAAGACTCTGAGAAACTTATCACCAGCAGGGTGGACTATTGTAATGGGCTCCTTGCCGGCCTTCCCAAAAAGACCATTAGACAGCTGCAGCTCATCCAGAACACTGCTGCCAGGATTCTGACTAGAACCAGAAAATCTGAGCATATCACACCAGTCCTCAGGTCCTTACACTGGCTTCCAGTTACATTTAGGATTGATTTTAAATTACTTTTACTCGTTTAGAAATCACTAAATGGCATAGGACTGAAATACATTGCAGATATGTTCACTGAATATAAACCTAACAGAGCACTCAGATCACTAGGATCGAGTCAGTTAGAAATACCAAGGGTTCACACAAAACTAGGGGAATCTGCTTTTAGTTATTATGCCGCCCGCAGCTGGAATCAGCTTCTAGAAGAGATCAGATTTGCTAAAACATTAACCACTTTTAAATTTAGACTCAAAACTCATCTGTTTAGCTGTGCATTTATTGAATGAGCACTGTGCAATGTCCAAAATGATTGAACTTTATTTTCTGTATTTTTACAGAAAATTTTCTAAATAATTTTTTTTAAGTTTTTAAATTCCTTGTTTTATTTTTGGGATTATTGTTTATGATTATTTCATTTTTTTTGTTTATTTAAAACACTTTGAATTACCACTGTGTACACCAATGTGCTATATAAATAAACTTGTCTTGCCTTGTGTGTGTTTCTTTAAAACAGAACAAACTTCAACAGTTAGTTCATGACTGAAGTTCACCCAGAGCTGATTTGTGAAATATTCCACATTTCAAGACATTCATGAATTTCACAACATCTGTTATTAAAAGAGTCAACTCATTGTCAGACTCGTTGTGCTTCACTAGTGATCTGGAGATGATAAGCCAATCTTTCATTGAGGTATGAGAAGTTGCTTTATTTTGCAACCTGCTCAAGTCAACGGTATCTTTAGAAAAAAATATTGACATGTTGACAACACAGAATCTCAGTAGTAAAATTTGTTCATACGTTAATAAAAATACAAAGAAAAAGAAAAATTTTTACATTGTTTTGTGGTTTACAACATGAAGTGCATTAAACATTACATTTTATGTCAAGGTTTCTTAAACTCTGGGACTCTATGATCACTGTTTAGTTCATTCTACCTGCTTATGGGAAAAAAACTCAAATCAGCTAAACCTGTAGTAAAAACTGTAAAGTGGACTGTTAAAGCAAAGATTTACAAGCCTGCTCAAACTTATTGATTGGAGTGGTTTTGAGGCTGCAACCACTGATCTGGATCAGCGCACTGACACTATAACGTCCTACATCAGTTTCTGTGAGGACATATGTGTTCCCACCAGGACTTATTATTATTAACATTTAACAGTGACAAACCTTGGTTCAGTAAAAAAAAAAAAAAAAAAAAAAAAAAAACTTGAATATCTTTGCCAGGCCAAAGAGAAAGCCTACAGGAGTGGGGATAAAAAGTATTGTACAAACAGGTTAAACTACTCGGTAAAGCTAAAAAAAAAAAATGTTTTCAAGTAATGACTACAGTAGTGTGGAATGGCCTGAAACCAATCACTAGCAATACGACCCAATGTATGCAAAGTCCTCAAAAATCAGAAGATAAAGAAAGCCAAAGGCCCAGATGGTGTCCATCCAGCTTGCCTCAAAGCCTGTGCTGTCCAGCTATCATCCATCTTCACATTGATCTCCAACAGATCCCTGGAGCTGCGTGAAGTCCCCTCCTGCTTCAAACATTCCACCATCATCCCTCTACCCAAGATACCAAAAATCACAGGTCTTAATGACTACAGATCTGTTGCTTTTACATCTGTGATCATGAAGTCATTTGAGAGACTGGTGTTGGCCTACTTGAATGACATTACTGGACGTTTGCTGGAGCTTTACACATGCTCAAACTGTGGAGATGATCATGGACTTCAGTAGCGGCCCCTGCTCTCCCCCCACTCACCATCATGGACAGTACTGTGGGTGCAGTGGAGTCATTCAGACAAAACTGCAAAATAAATTATAACTGTTTAAACACCTTTGACCTGATTCAGCATGTGCATAAATCTGCAGACAATAAGGGACATATGCTATATTTAATGATCAGTAGTACATTTCATTCATTGCTATTAAGGACGCAGCACTGATTTGATCATCTGATCACTTCAGTATTTTCTTTGATATATTGATCTCTGCAACCATATGCAAAATATCAGTGCTGGTATTACTTGATCTAAGTGCTGTGTTTGACACATTCCTTGATCTAAGTGCTTTTTTTAGTGGGCAGCTGTGGTCAAATGGTTAGAGACTTGGACTAGTTACCCGAAGGTCACCGGTTCAAGTCTCGGTGCAGGCAGGAGTTGTAGGTGTGTGTGGGGAGTGAAT
Organism: Carassius auratus; assembly: GCF_003368295.1. Taxonomy (NCBI): domain Eukaryota; kingdom Metazoa; phylum Chordata; class Actinopteri; order Cypriniformes; family Cyprinidae; genus Carassius; species Carassius auratus. Next base: position 9,351,669 of record NC_039281.1, on the reverse strand, counting down.
GAACAGCGCTCTCTTCCACCCTCAATCCCCATGGCTGAAGTGCCCTTGTGCAAGGCTCTGAACCCCCATGTGCTTTTTTTTTTTATAGAACATGCTAATTTTTTACGGAGTTTGCTAAGTTCCTTTTAATGGAGAGATTTTAATGTTCATGATTGCTGCATGAATGATCACTTAGCTAAGGCGTTTATCCATTTACTGAATGCTTTTGACTTTTCTATTGGGTTAAATGCTCCCACTCATAAGGATGGCCATATACTTGATTTAGTGCTTCTTCATAAAATGTATAATTGTTCAGTTTATTTATTTGTTATTGTGTGTGTCTTTTCAGTTTTTAATGACCTACTGGAAAGCACACTGGTTGACGGAAATTGTAAATAACTGTGCTATATAAATAAATTGTCATTGTCAAAAAAATCCAATGTCAAATAAAGATAAGCTGTGCCCGGCCGAGTAAAACAGACACACTGAGCTGCTTAATCAAAGCAGAAATGTTTTTGGAAAACACCTGCAATTGTTGCCAAAGAAGCAACTCAACAAGTATCAAGGGTCAAGAACTCAACTTAAAAAATATATATGATAAATATATATAAATAAATATATTTATGGGCTAAAGATCATGATGGCAGTTTTAATATTGGGGCCACCTGGTACTACTGGAAGAAGAGCTGGAATTCTCTAAAGACCATCACCATGAAAATCAGACGTGTGATGTAGAGTATGGCTTACAAACACTATACTGCTGCTTGTTAATGCATGCATGTCGATCTTTTTTAAAATATGGTGACCAACACATCCCTTGACTTTTCAGTGATGAAAAATGTCAACACTTTTTTTTTTTTTTTCTGCATTGCAGCAGTTGGAATTACATCTGGTCTGTTTGCTTTGACTTCTTATTGATTTAATATCAAAGCAATATGTTATTGTTTTGCATTGCAAGTATAAACCAAATAAAAAACTTTGTGCATTTTTACTTTCTCAAAAAAAACTCATTCTGTATGATTTATAAGCGTTTTGAAAAATGGGGACATGGGTTATGTCCTCATAAGTCACCCTCTCCTTGTAATACCTGTGTCATACCCATGACATTATACAGAGTTGTGTCCTGATATGATACAAAAACAAGAGCACACACACACTTATTTATTTATTTATTTATTTATATATGCATGCGCATTATTAGAATGTTGCAATAACATTTCTTACAACATTCTACTAACTTTATCTTCATCTAAAATATAACATTATACTTTTTTTTTTTATCTAAGAACATTAAAAATTTCCACTTTTCGAATCATGATTAGAAATGTAATGCTATTATTATTTACAGTATTGCAGAATATACAGCACACATTCATCCATTGTCTTTCAGTTGTCCAATTTCAGTCATATTCAATCAGTCAAACTCCATCAAAAAGTAAAAATCAGGCAGCCCTCATTTAAACTGATACCAAGCAAAGTGAATTCTGAAGCAGCAGCTTTTCCTGATGGACAGTTCTCCAAGAACAGGGACAGTTCCTCTGAAAATATTACACAAAATGTACACAAAACTTCCTGTAAGCAGCGCTCTGGGTTCAAGACAACATCTTGAGTCAAGCATTTACAATGGAACTAAATAAAGAGGTAATTCTGAAAATTTAAAGCAGAAATCCTTTATAATTATGCTTTTGCTAAAGCAAAAAAATTGCATTATTTTAGTTTTTTAAATTTTAGTCAAGTTACCTTTATTTATATAGTGCTTTAAACAAAAAATATTGTGTCAAAGCAACTGAACAACATTAATTAGGAAAACAGCGTGTCAATAATGCAGAATGACAGTTAAAGGCAGTTCATCATTGAATTCAGTGATGTCATCTAGCTATATAGATATTTGATGTTTAATTTTGTGGAGTGTTGTTATGAGATTCCACTCATGCACATTTTCCTGTGTCTGAAGCAACAGTTCATCCAAAAGATTGGATATGTGCTCAACCTTTAGGTCATCCGATATGTAGATGAATTTGTTTCTTCATCAGATTGGGAGAAATGTAGCATCGCATCAGTGTCCCATCAATGGATGCTCTGCAGTGAATGGGTGCCATCAGAATGAGAGTCCAAACATTTGATAATACGGTCCAAAAATAAACAAATATGTATTTGTATTTTGATGTGAGAGACAACAGGAAATAGATTTTTTAACTGGAGGAAGTGTTATTATGGATTATGGACTTGTGTTTTATCTGGAAGCAATGGTTTGATATTAAAATTGCCTTGTTGGATTAATTTTTGGACCAATCGGACTAGGCTATATCCTCTGAACTCTAGGTGGTGCTGTCTTCAAACTTTTCTGGCACCTTCAGGAAATCCTAATTATTATTCCCACCAAATTTTGTGCCAATGCATCAAAGTGTTTATATGGTGTAGTTTAAACAAAAACTAAAATTTGCTGAGAATTTACTGTTGTTTAAATTATGAATTTAACTCTTTCCCCGCCAGTGTGTTTTTTTTAAACTTATTATTATTATTTTTAAGTGGCCAAACACCACCAGCATTTCTGATATTTTTTCAAAAATGTCATGGCTTCCAGAATATTTTGTTGAATGAATATCTGAGGATGCAACACACAAACATAAAGAACAATTTTTTTTTTGAACGTAAGTTAGTTCTATTTGAAAAAAAAAAAAAAAAGCAACATTTTGATCAAAAAGCTGAGAAAATCAGATTTTTATTAAAGACTACATCTGGATCATATTCATTTTTTAATGATCAGAGCATAGATGCAGTAGATTGCTTCCATCAACGCCCCAAAGCTTCACAGTCCTTAATGTTTCCGGGATCCACATTTCACTCGGTAACATAAGGCAGTTTTCATTTATATGCTCTTTATGGTTAATGATCGCATTGTTTTTCATATGCATCTGCTTTCATAAGAGATCACTCGTTTCTGCGTCTTCCTCACCTGTGTTTGTGATCAGTCGATTGGACTCTTTCAGAAGATTTGTAATAGCTACCAATTCAAGTCATGTTTGGGGTAGGGAAAGAATTAATTTTGGGTTGGTTTCATCTTCTGTCTTCTCCAGATGTTAACTGATGGATTGAAGTGCTGTGGATTATTGTGATGTTTTTATCAGCTGTTTGGACTCTCATTCTGACGGCACCCATTCACTGCAGGGCATCCATTGATGAGACACTGATGCAGTGCTAACAAATAAACATTTATTTGAATGTTTAATGGCGCAGGAGTCCTGTTCCGTGAGCCACCCTCATCATAGCGAACCTCTGATGGACTCTGACATTAGTTGGCATTTTCCTCTTCTTCTTCCTCCTCTTCCTCACCACAGAGATGAAGATGAGCACGCCGAGCATGGACATGCTGATAGACACACACACGCTGAAGAACAGCAGGGGCTTGTTCTCCGCGATCCGTGTGCAGAGCTCGCAGCTCGTCCCGTTGTCCGTGTCCCAGCAGGTCAAAGGTCGCTGGTCAGCTGTGGATGGGAACCCGCGGTGAGTGATGATGTCCCGGTACACGCTGACAGACGCTTTGGGTCGAGAGTGATGAGCGGCAGAGCTGAAGAGACCATACTTGATATCATGACGATGGTCCTGAAGCCTCCAGACATAAAACCCTTTCAGATTGACGCCGTCCAACTCACGAGCTGCTCGGAGAACAGAGAAAGAGTTGAATCAATCATCACTAGCACTATTTATAACATGTATTTATTTCAGTTTAGAATGTTAATACAATTTAAATGCATTTACTGTAAATATATAGATGCTATTTCATATCTCTTTCCACACAAAACAAAAAACATATTTAGATTTTTTTTTTTTGATGGTTCATTTATTTTATTGATTTATTTTAGATTTTAAATGATGCATTTATTAATTTTACATTTTTTAAGCTTCTGTTAATATTTCAATTACAATATTAGCATGGTCATGGTTCAAGTAAGCAATTTTTAGTGCATTTTTGTCGCTGCTGTTGATATTTTAAAATGATTAATGCATTTTAATTTAAAACATTTTATGATGTAGTTAATATTTTAAATAATTTGACATTTGCATTTTCATACTCTGATGTAGGCCAATGGTCACCTGGTACCTGGTGTATATATATATATATATATATATATATATATATATATATATATATATATATATATATACATAGAGAGAGAGAGAGAGAGAGAGAGAGAGAGAGAGAGAGAGAGCATTTTGAAATTTAAGAACAATTTATAATTTTTTTTAAGAACAATTTATAATATTTTATGATTTAGTTAATATTTCAATAATTTAACAACACATTTGCATGTTAATGGCTCTTTGATGTCGGTTAATGGTCACAAAATGCAGTTAAACTTTTTTTTTGTGTGTTTTATTTTAATATTTTACAATTAATCATTTCCATTCTAAAATTTAATGAATAAGCATATTCACAGTTCTCTTAATTCGGTCATCAGTCACATGTTACAAACACGCCAAGTTCCACCTCTACACAATCACAGCGCACACCCTCACCTGAATACTAGTCATCACCACCTGCTCCTCATCATCCACTCATCAGCGCTGCACCATAAAAGCCACACAAACACACTCAGTCATCGTCCGGCAACTTCATCTCCGGTGCCCTCTGCCGTCAGCTCAGGCTCCCAACCACGGCCACGCCGGCCGCTTACCAGGTCTACACAATCACCAGCAGGCCGTTAAGCAAAAAATATGTACGTCACTGTGTGGGTCCCATATCCCTCCAGACAGGACTTCTACACCATGAGGAAATCCATCTGCTGGTTCTGGAGGACTCCACCTCTGACCTAATCCTAGGGCGCCCATGGTTGGAGCAGCATAACCCTGTGATCTCCTGGAAGACCGGAGAAATCCTGAAGTGGGGCGAAGCTTGCTTTCAATCATGTATCTCCGGCTGCCCTGTTCCCTTGGAACATCCCCCTGAACCGCTACCAGTTTACTCCACATCCATTGAAAGCCCTGTCGAGAACCAATCCATCTCCATTCCCCAGTACTACGCTCACCTTCAGCGATGTCTTCTGCCCTACACGGGCCCCCAAGCTGCCTCCACATCGGCAGTAGGATGGTGCAATAGATCTGCTGCTGGGTGAACCAGTGCCAAAGGGACGGATATATCCCCCATCCGTTCCCGAGGAGAAGGCCATGGAGGACTACATCAAGGAGGCGCTGGAACAAGCCAACCACTATTAAGGAACTGCAACGATTGCTTGGCTTCGCCAACTTTTATAGACGATTCATTCAGAATTTTAGTACAATCACCAGCCCTCTAACCAATCTTCTCCACCAGAAGCCAAAATCTCTGTCTTGGACTCCTGCCACCACCGAGGCCTTCCAGGCCCTCAAGCAAGCCTTCACGACCGCCCCACTCCTTGTACATCCAGACCCCGATCTGCCATTTATAGTGGAAGTGGACGCCTCAACTACCGGAGTGGGAGCGGCCCTTTCACAGCAGCAGGGGACTCCCAGCCGCCTCCATCCATGTGCCTTCTTCTCCAGGAAACTCAACCCGGCGGAGGTAAACTATGACATCGGGAATAGGGAGTTACTTGCCATCAAACTTGCCCTGGAGGAGTGGAGACATTGGCTGGAGGGAGCCAAACGTCCGTTTCAAGTTCTCACTGACCACAAGAACCTGGAATACCTTAGAGCAGCCAAGAGACTCAACCCCAGACAGGCCCGCTGGGCGTTATTCTTAACCCGCTTCCAGTTTTCCATCTCCTACCGCCCAGGGGCAAAGAACGTAAAGGCCGATGCTCTATCCAGATGTTACGTACCCGAAGAAAGGTCAGAAAACCCAGAACCCATCCTCCAGGACAAGGTCATAGTTGCCCCTATCACCTGGTCAGTTGAAACTCTTCCTCCTGCCGAACCTCCTAACAACACCCCACCGGGTTGCCCACCAGGACACCAATATATATCCCCAGGACACAGCGCACTCCACTTATCCACTCCACCCATACATCACTTGGCACTGGTCACCCAGGGGTCAATGAAACCCTCTCGTTGCTACGGGAATGCTTCTGGTCGCCCAACATAGCGTCGGATGTCAGAAGGTACGTGAGTGGATGTACCAACTGCGCCATGTCCAAGAGTCCTCGCCACCTACCATCTGGCAAACTCCATCCTCTGCCCGTTCCCAATCGCCCGTGGTCACACCTAGGGGTGGATTTCATCACGGACCTTCCACCCTCTGACAATAACACATGTATACTAGTAATTGTGGATAGAAGGGCCTACCCACTGCCATGGAAACGGCAGAACTGATGTTTAACCATGTATTCAGGTACTTTGGCATCCCAGAAGACATTGTGTCGGTTCGGGCCCCCAGTTCATCTCCTGGGTATGGAGAGCGTTTCACTCCCTCCTAGGTGTGGCTATCAGCCTGTCCTTCGGCTATCATCCACAGTTGAACGGGCAGACGGAGAGGAAGGTCCAGGAGATCAGACGCTTCCTCCGTACCTTCTGTCACGGCCACCAGAACTCCTGGAACCAATTCATGGGGTGGGTCGAGTACACACAGAACTCACTCCGTCATACCCACCAACCCGGTCAGAAGGTCTGGCTGTCTACCCGGGACATCCGCCTGCGTCTACCCTGCCCTAAGCTTAGACCCAGATTCATTGGCCCGTTCACCATCACCCAGCAGATAAATCCGGTCACTTATAAACTCCAGCTTCCCCCTGAGTACCGGATTCACCCTACATTTCAGCGCAGGTTATACAGTCAAGGACATCCTGGACTCCCGGCGGCGTGGTGGGCAGCTGGAATACCTAGTGGACTGGGAAGGATACGGTCCAGAGGAACATTCCTGGGTCCCACGCAACGACATCTTGGATCCCGCCTTACTGGATACCTTCCATTCACCCCAACCGACCAGCTCCCAGGGGAAGAGGACGCCCACCATGTCGTCGGGGTCCCCGGCCCTCAGGAGCGGGCCCTGGGGAGAGGGGGTACTATTACAAACACGCCAGGTTCCACCTCCATACAATCACAGCGCACACCCTCACCTGAATACTAGTCATCACCACCTGCTCCTCATCATCCACTCATCAGCGCTGCACCATAAAAGCCACACACACGCACTCAGTCATCGTCCGGTCACGTTTGCGACAAGATCATTCCTGTATGCTTAATATTAGGACTAACTCCTCTTCTACTCTCTCTAAGGATAGCCTCCGAAGATACCAATTCCCCTAAAGTGCGTGTGTGTGGTTCCCCTACCCTTCCAGAAGTCACTACCTTCCCGGCACGGATTCCAACGCCCATCCACTCCTCACTATCTGCTCCTCTGCTTGTGTCTTTAATAAACAACTTCATCTGTTACTCCTCTGTCTCCCGAGTGATCCGTAACATCATATGCACGTAAACAAATAAAATATTTGATCAGTGTTTTATTTTGACATTTTTAAATGAATTATTTTTATATTTTATTATAATTTATTAATTCTAACTGAAAATATTATGATTTGGTTAATATTTTAATTTAACACAGATGCATGTTCAGAGTTCTCTGATGTAGTTAATGATCACATGATAACAAAATATTTAGTAAAAATCTTTTTTTTTTTGTATAAATTTATTTTAATTGTTTTTTATTTTACTTTAAAGTAATTCATTTATTAATAGCCAGTGTTTTTCTCAGTTTGGAAAGCTCTGATAGCACACACACTGTTTGTACGCAGGTAAAAATAGGTGTTGTTCACAGCTTTATCAAGTGATCTGTCAGAAGGCACACAAACTAAAGCGTGAAGCGACGCTGACTCACATCCGCACAAACACTGTAAAAGCAGACGCACTGGGCTCAAGGATCATACAGCATCCACATGACACCCGTGTGTCCCTGTGTGCTCATAACGTCTCAAAGGTTGCTCATTAACAGCTCTAAGACAGAATTACAGCGGTGCGACCTTTGACCCTGATGTCAAACCTCAGAGGAAGTGGCTGATTATGCCGCGTAAAACAGATAACACTAGATAACACACACTGCTGCGCTAGCATTCTGCAAAACAGCTCTTTAATCTCTAATGTTGTTATCAGATATAACGAGACATGTTTCATAATTAGTGCTCTTTGCTGAGGCAAGGATCGTTCTTTATATTGCTTATATTTAAGGATTATACATTTTCAGCACACCCCATATTGTCATGAAGAACAAAATATATCGTATATCTCAAAATGATTTGAGGGAACAAGCTGTCAATGTTTTGCTTCAAATCAAATGTTATTCAGTTCTGATTCATCTCAGAGGTGGTTGGTTTGGTTTAAGGAATGGAAAATTGTTTTATAATGCTAAAATAATTATGCATTATGCTAAAATAAAATAAATAATTAAAAATAATGGGAATTATGGAAAAGTGCTAAAAGTGGGGACTTGCTTTATATATGGCAAATGAAACTAAATAATAATAATAAAAAAATAATAGTAATCAATAGTAATAGCAATAACAAAAATAATTATATAATACAACAAATTAATTATATAACTGATATGTAAACTAAATATATTATATAATATATAACATTTTAAATAAATATTTATATTTTAAATAAAATATTTAATTATTTATTTAATATTTAGTTTAGGGAGAAATGTAACAAAAAAAAAGAAAGAAATAAAAGAATAATTTAATAATAATATCCGCAGTAATAACAATAACAAGTAAGAATAATACAATAAAATAATAAAATAACTTTTAATTAAACTATGAAATATTTAAGTGAAGTGAAGTGAAGTGAAGTGAAAGTGACATTCAGCCAAGTATGGTGACCCATACTCAGAATTTGTGCTCTGCATTTAACCCATCCGAAATGCACACACACAGAGCAGTGAACACACACACACACTGTGAGCACACACCCGGAGCAGTGGGTAGCCATTTATGCTGCGGCGCCCGGGGAGCACACGGGGGTTCGATGCCTTGCTCAAGGGCACCTAAGTCGTGGTATTGAAGGTGGAGAGAGAGCTGTTCATGCACTCCCCCCACCCACAATTCCTTCCGGCCCGAGACTAGAACCCACAACCCTTCGATTGGGAGTCCTACCCTCTAACCATTAGGCCACGACTTCCCAAAGCGTGCTATATGCTATATTTAGATGCTATATTCAAATTTAATTCTAACTATATAATTGAATATTAAAAATTATTAAAAAGACAAAAATGTGCTTCTAAAATTCTTAAATAAATATTCAGATTCTGATTCATATCAGAACTGTTTGGTACATTTTAAGGAATTAAATATACATTTTTAAATTCTTATTATGAAAATTAATTGGGAAAAGACATAATGGAACCAAACGCTAAAAGTGGGTACTTACTTTACATATAACAAATGGATAAAAAAAAAAATTAATAAAAAAAAAAATAATAATAATAATAGTTAAGAGGTTAAAATGATGAAATGGTAAAAATTGATAGCCTGAATGTACTGTAAGTCGAAATTCTAAAATCCTTCTATTCAGCCTCTGCTCACCCTTCAGTGCCTCCTGCAGGTAGCTCCTGATATAGCTCTGTCTCAGCTGGTCATCATGAACCGCATGATCGTCCACCCCTGCTGCCGTGACGATGATGGGGAGGCGATCACCATAGTGATTCCTCACCCATCCCAGCATCCTGCGGAGGCCCCAGGGCACGAGTGCCTGTCCCAGGTGCGATCTTGGCCAGGTGGGATCCTTTGTCCGCGAGCAGCCATGCTCCAAGTTCAGTGGCTTCGGGTGTTTCCATGGCGACACCAAACACGTCGTGAAGTGATTAAGTGCGATGAAATCGAGTGCCCCTTTAAGCTCCGCCCTTTCGTTGTCGGAGAAGCCAATCAGAGTATTGCCACGCCCCTCATTCCCTTCACCAATCAGAGGGTCGAGAAAAATTTCCAGTTCGAACTCCAAAAACTGTTGCTGGGCGGATTTGTGAGATTCTAAAAATGGATTGGCCGGTTCAACCCAATCAGCATGAAGAGCCAAACTAACAGCCCCGCCTTGTTTCTGTCTAAACTGCGCATCATAAATGTGCCACGCCTTTGCGTGCGCTAATAGCAAGTGACGTGCCACTGTTTGTCGTTCCTTGGCATACAAATCATTTAACCGGTTTGGCTCATTAATGGTGATCCACGTCGACACCAAGGCTCCAAATTCATGAAAGCAAAACACAGCATACTTGACAAATGCTTCCACAACGCTAGCGTTTCTCCATCCGCCGTTAGCGTGTAGTGGTTGAGGTAAACCCAGTGAGGACGAGAGGTTGCTGGGTTGATACAGGATCACGACCGGATGGATTCCTCTGCGCTGGAGCTCCATCAACAAACACCTGTAGAACCGAACCTTCTCTGGGTCAACAGATGCCGGGTCACCGCCGGGCGCAAGCTGTGTCCAGTCTAGAGTGAAACGGTAGTGCGATGACCCCGTGACCCCCAGCAGGAAGAGGTGCCGCTGGATGAACAGGAAGTCTGTGCACTGTGCCGGCCGTGTGTGAAGCAGGACTCCAGTGACGGGTGTGAGAGCACCGTTGCCCGACAGGTTCCAGCGGTACAGCTGCGGATCGGTGAACTGAGGCGAGAACGGATGCAGATGCACCTGACCAACATGACGAGAAAATAATATCAAACATTCTTAAACAGTACGAGTCAAGAGGTTTCACATGCACTGAAACCTGGAAATAACCTAAATAAACCTAGATAAATTACTATTACGTTATTTCAGAAAAATATGATAAAAAAGCAACATATTAGACGATGTTAACGGTTCACAAAATAATTTTCATTTAGTTTGACCACTGTTCTGCAGAATAAAACAGAATGTGACTGGATCCATTCGTCAAAACTGCTTAAATAATACAGATTATGTGTTTTTTCCTCTTTCCTCACCTGTAATACTGACTCGGACACACCGAACTGGAAGTCACAGGGGAATCGTCCCTCGATGTGTGGCGTGTTTTCGGCTGGGAATCCGTTGTCTCTGACCAGCCTTCTGTAGAAGTGAGCGCTGGTCTTCGGGACTCTGTGGCGCTCAGCTTTACTAAAGTCAATGTAGAATAAACCTCTCCGTATTCTGTAACCATCATTCCACTCAAACCCATCCAACAGACTCCAGGCCGTGTATCCGAACACACGCACTCCATCTACAGAAACGGCTGAGAGGACAAAGAGGAACGTTATGGACAAACTATCTTTCATATGTCCTTAAATTCATTCAGCGTTCATCCCTAGTGCAGATTACACACAACTCAGAGAAGTGCATCTATATTTTAATCATTAGTGTGTTATGGAGATATATTGTGATTCTTTTATGCATTTGTTTCTTTTAATTGTGATGATTTTGGCTCATATTTAACAAAAACCCACCAATTCACAATCTCAACTAATTAGAATACTTCATAAAAACAACAAAAAAATAAATAAATATTGGCCTTCTGGAAAGTATGTTAATTTACTGTACATGTACTCAATACTTGGTAGGGAATCCTTTTGCTTTAATTACTGTCTCAGTTCGGCGTGTCATGGAGGTGATCAGTTTGTGGCTCTGCTGAGGTGGTCTGGAAACCCAGGTTTCTTTGATAGTGGTCTTCAGCTCATCTTCATTGTTTGGTCTCTTGTTTCTCATCTTCCTCTTGACAATAGCCCATAGATTCTCTCTGGGGTTCAGGTCTGGAGAGTTTGCTGGCCAGTCAAGCACACCAACACCATGGTCATTTAACCAACTTTTGGTGCTTTTGGCAGTGTGGGCAGGTGCCAAATACTGCTGGAAAATTAAATCAGCATCTTCAAAAAGCTGGTCAGCAGAAGCAAGCATGAAGTGCTCCAAGATTTCTTAGTAAACGGGTGCAGTGACCAACACCAGCAGATGACATTGTACCCCAAATCATCACAGACTGAGGAAACTTAACACTTCAAGCAACTCTCCACCCTTCCTCCAGACTCCAGGACCTTGGTTTCCAAATGAAATACAAAACTTGCTCTCATCTGAAAAGAGGACTTTGGACCACTGTGCAACAGTCCAGTTCTTCTTCTCCTCACCCCAGGTAAGACGCCTCTGACGTTGTCTGTGGTTTAGTAAATTCCTTGACACTTCCTTGCCTCAGTTCATTCCTTGTAAAGTTCACTCAAATTCTTGAATCGATTTTGCTTGACAATTCTCTTAAGGCTGCGTATCTCTCGGTTGGTTGTGCATCTTAACTTTCTGTTAACATGCTTGGATACAGCACTCTGTGAACAGCATCTTCTTTGGCAATGAATGTTTGTGGCTTACCCTCCTTGTGAAGGGTGTCAATGATTGTTTTCTGGACAACTGTCAGATCAGCAGTCTTCTCCATGATTGTGTAGACTAGTGAACCAAACTGAGAGAACATTTTGAAGGCTCAGGAAACCTTTGCAGGTGTTTTGTGTTGATTAGCTGATTGGCATGTCACCATATTCTAATTTGTCGAGATGAATTTGGGGTTTTTGTTAAATGTGAGCCAAAATCATCACAATTAAAATAACCAAATACTTAAATTACTTCAGTCTGAGTGCATTGGATTTATTTAATGCACAGGTTTCACAATTTGAGTTGAATTTCTGAAATACATGAACTTTTCCACAACATTCTAATTTATTGAGACACACACACCTCGCATTACTTGTAAGATGAATGACTTCATAGTATAAATGTTCACAGTGTCCTCAACTCCAACAGAAGCATCAGAAAACCATCCGTTCTCTGCTATCAGCACCTGCGGATCACCGTAAGTCTGCTGGACCCAGACCAGAACGCTCCTCAGGTCCAGATTCACCATCAGCCCGAACCGGGCCAGTCCTTTACCCACCTTCAGCGTCTCCCGCTCAAAGGCCAGAGAGAAGAAGTCTGCAGTGCCCTTCATCCAGAGCCGCTCCTGCACACTGAACTCTGGGATTACGCCGCGGTGCGAGGCCTTCAGCGACTCGGGATAATCTCCACTTCCATATATGGGCTCTGCGAACCAGCCAATCACAGACTCCATGGTCTTTTGACAGAGCTCCACATTGGCAGGCGTGGCCTGGCCGTGAAGAGGCTCCACCCAATAAGAGCCGAGGGTGATGGAGACTTTACCATTCTGATGGGGTCTGAAGAGTTTGTCGTAAATATGCCACGCTTTAGCATGAGCCTGCGGAGACACCAAAGCAAACCCTCATCAAAACTGAAGCCACTGGTCAGATTTGAGTAGAAATTACATGAAGACATAGACATAATGTAGAAGAGTCCATGTCTTTATTAGTCTAATTATCAAGTAAATTAAAGTAAAAATTATAAATCTAATTTATTAAATAATTGTATTAATTAAATTACACTGAATCTTTGTCATGTAATTAAAATTACATTTAAGAATAAAAGTTAAACCTAATAAAACATATACAGTAGACACATTTCTGCTGTGTTTTTCCCCAAAACATTTTCAGTGCAATTAAAATTACTATGAAGAATAAAATCAAATAAAATTAAATTTTCAAAAAATGTGTCTATTGTCATTAAAGTCAATGCAAAAATAAAGAAATAAAATAATGAATCCTTATGGCTTTAAAAATAGGCTACTTATACTTTGTGTTCTTCAATTTATTATTATTATTATTATTATTATTATTATTATTATTATTATTTATAGATAATTAATCTTGTGGACTAGTACTAAAAAAGGACAATACTAATTAAATAAACATAAATCAATAGAAAATAATATCAAAAATAGAAAATATAATTTATATTTATAAAGAAATTATTATTTAAATCCCTCCTCAAAAATGTAATTACAGTAAAAAACATATATTTTAGAAAGGATGTAATATTTACTTAATTCTCATGAAAATAATTTCAATTAAAAAATAAATGTCTTTAAATATATGTTTTATCTTCTTTATGTAAAATAAATAAATAAATAGATTTTGGTGTAAAAGGTGACCAGGATATTTTATTTACAGAACTATTTAAATGTTTCTACCTGTATCTTAATTTAGTTTGTGGTTATTGGAGGCTCATGAATCCCTAAATATCTCCTGACACACAGTCTGACATGCTGCATTATTTCTGCATTTACTCTTTTCACACCCGACCTTTGACCTCTGACCCCATACTCACCCTGAGGAGGTTGTGTGCTGCTATGTAGGGGTCAGCGGGGTCTCCGGTCACTCCAGGAGCGTGAGCGCCGGTCCCATAGCCCTGGAGAGCCAGGAGATATGGGTTATGCATTGTAATCCAGAAGCGGACTTCGGCACCGAAAGTTCGGAAACAAAACGCAGCGTAATCTGCAAAAACATCCGCCGTGCTTCGGTTGAGCCATCCTCCAAACCGCTCCTGCAGGACCTGCGGGAAATCCCAGTGAAACAGAGTCACGACCGGCTCCACATGAAGCTCCTTCAGCTTCCCGATCAAACGGCGGTAATGCTGCACTCCAGCCGGGTTGGGATTCGCCGTGGCATCCCCATCCGGGAAAATCCGTGTCCAGGATAAAGAAAAAGCATAGAAGTTCACACCTAGATACTGAACTGACTTCAGATCCTCCTCCCATTGGATGTAGCTATCACTGGAGGGATCCCTATGATGAGTAAAGCGATCCCAAACCGACTCACCCTTCCCATCCGCATCCCAGGATCCTTCGGTCGGGAATGCCGCAGACCCAACACCCCACAGAAACCCGCTGGGAAACACACCAGTCTGCAGGAACGTCTCGTTGAGTGGCTGCAGCCACAGTTTAGATGCTTTCCCCTGGACCTTCTCAATCGTTCCCCATAAAATCAATGCTAAAGAGACGCACACAAACAAACCACGAAACATCGTAAGAGACCTAGAAGAGCACAGATCCGCTCATCGTCCTCCACTGGAAAACCAAAGCATTACTAATAAAAGAGAGAGAGAGCGACGCACATAAACACTGAAGATCTGAGAGTGCAGGAAGACGGAGCTCTGATCAATGATTAACATGAACTCTGATCCTCTCATGACTTACAGTGTCTGAGAACGAGAGAGAGAGAGAGAGAGAGAGAGACTGATGATGGATGGAGAGAGAGAGAGAGAGAGAGAGAAAGGAAAGGAGCAGAGAGAATGAAGGATGTTTTATCTGGCAGATCAATGGAGTAAATTTAATTTGGCTTTTTCTGAAACACACTGATGGATGTCTCTATGGGCCCTGCAAACTATCTTAGATCACACCTTTCATACTCTATTCAATTTATATATCAATATCCACCATTTCCAATATTCATCAGTATAAAAACATGTATTACAATTAATTGTTATATTTAAAAATAAATACAAGATATATTTAATAAAAAACGTGAATGTCCTCAAAACTGGCTTGGTTTTCGATAAGATGCAAAATATTATGTATCTAATAATAATAATAATAAACTAATCGATAAACAGAAAAAAAAACAACAATAGACAAATAAAATAAAAATAAATACATTTTTCTGAATCATCAACAAATTTTTATTAAGTAGAGATTTTAAACAATCACTAATTACTGCTAAACTATAACTTTGCACCAAATTGGTTTATTATTTTGTTTATTATTATTTTTTTTGTTTGTTCGTTTTTATTGCCAAACCAGCATATTAATGCATTTTAGAAAGAGACAAATAGCAGTAAAAATTACTGACAACCAACTCATCAATATAACAAACATTATATAACATTTTTCATTTCAATATTTCATAAAAATATTGCTAGTAAACTTCACATATAATTTAAAGGAATGGCAAGACACTGAATTAAATCTAAAATTGAGAAGTAGAAAAGTAGTATCTTGTTGTATAATATACTTCAATAATCTGTTTTATTTACATCTGTTTTCTTTAAATTGAAATATATAATTTTAACATACTGACAGAAAACATTTCAAACAATAAACATTCAGTTAGCAAATTTATTTAACTCACTGTTTGAATTATTTTAATTAAAAAAATAATAAACTAATATAAAGAGAAATTATATATTATAATTTTATTTATTTATTTCTTATTTAAGATTCAAAGTTTAGGTCTGGGATTGTGAAAAATAAATAAATAAATAAATAAATAAAATTTATTTTTACTTACAAGGCATTTGAAAATAAATTAATCTAAAACTCTTGTAATGTGACCATATAACAAAGAAAAAGGTGGAAATCTGTAAGTTGTAATAAAAATCCTAATAAAACATGTAACATATAAGTGAAAATGTATAAAGAAAACCTAGATATGAACATTTATTATTTGCTGTGAATAACTTTCAATCTCTGCAACACGTGCATCTGACCTCGCTTTCATTTCAAGCTGTCATTTCTGAAGAACAGCTTCAATATCCCTCTAAAGACGTTTCAGACATCAGACCGGAAGACAGGCAAACCGCTGCAATGAAAACAACAATAAACCTTTGCTTTACATTCAGGGTTGAAGATCAAACTCAATTGAAGTGGATGACAGCTCCAGGACATGTGATTGTAGTTTTATAGGCTCAGTGCTGCGTGCGATTGTGTTTGGAGACATAATTTGAGCGTCTGATTAGATCACAAGACTGTTCAAAGACGATGCTGAACGAAAATCAGCTCGAACAGTGGAAAACAACACGTGTAACAGCAAAACAAGAGACACAAACACAGAAAACCTGATTTTCTGTCTTCAGTGCCCTACAAAGACAACATCCTGTCTGAATACAACAGCTTTAGTGAGTGAACTTTAACAACTCGACTCACATCCAGTAAAAAAATCCACATATGAAATATATTGTCATATGAAGTAAAAATATATAGAAAAATATGTATGTTATGGTATGTGTAATACATTTGTGAACATATTTCCGTTTCTATCTATCCATCCACCCTAAACCTGTCAATACTAGTTGATTTTGTACAGGTAATACACATAATGTTTGTGTGTGAAAGTATATATGGCCTTGTATATCACAATATCAGCCTTGATATGTGGCAATGTATTTCATATATTAGATTTTTATATAGGATTACTGTTTTAATCTGCTAAAACTGTGGCTATAATTGCACATAATTACCTCCATCCTTCACATCAGGAGCACGTCGTTGTCTGGTGCTTTAAAACACTTACAATTCTTTGGTAAAAGACCTAAAGTTCAAATAAAATATTATGGTTGCTTAACCACACATATGTTTAATAGAGACAGCCTTCGATGGTGTTTGGTTAACAGCATTAACTGTGTTTGAGGTAAATAATGAACTTCATTTTACGGTTCCTCACAACAACATTATCAGAAAAATACAGACTGTACTCTGAAATTTGTTCAGAGATGGATATCTCTTATTTAAAGATATCAAGTAAAGTGATAAACGTTGAAAAGAGCAACCAAATCATCTGCTGGTCAAATATGGTACTGCAAATTCTGGCAAAACGAGTCAAACATAGTTGCGCAATTATTAGGCAATGATTTATATGTTAAACAAACCCTTTTTGAGATATTTATATATTTAAATATACAAATGTTAGAGCACTGTAAGACAAAAGTTCACAACAAAGCAGCACATTGATGTTTTCTTTGATGGAGAATCTTTCATGCACTTGTCATGAATACTAGTCAAATTATTAATTCTATATGAGGATCCATATCTGAGAGTGAATAACCTGGTGGCTGGCAGTAAGTGTCTGACGTTCGGTGAAGTGAAACATCAGAAAACACAGAAGCTCAGGGACATCATTTAAATGAGATTTCACATAAGACACATCTGAAGTCAACATCCAGAGCCAATTTAAACTTAAAACAGGAAATGAAATCAAGTGTTTTTCTCTCTTGCAGAAATATGAATATGTCTGGATGGTGAATGGTGTCTGTTTATGTCACGTATTTCCACCCATTCCTCATTCTGGCCATAAAGCGCATCATAGTGAATTAGTCATCTCAGAACCTGTCCTCCATTCCCCCAGCCTCAAACTGACCTCGGAGGACTTAAATCTGTTGCAGAATCGCATCCAGACACTGAGCGCCAAAGACTTTATCCCAAACACCACGACTCAACTTCCTAAATCTGTCCTGGAATATACCGGAGAACATAGACATGGATACATTTAACCCTAAACTGGCTTTGGAGATCTTGGTCACACAACAAACTCCAGAACCTCTTGGACCAATTGTGTCTGCTTAAGGCGGGACATCTGCGGTTCTTAGACTTGTCATCCAACTTGTTTTCCATCATGGCACTAGGAAGGGAATTTTTCACCTTGACATACCTGCAGTGGTTGGATTTGAGCACCAAATCAATCAGCAACCAATAATTCACTTACACGACCAATCTTACTCTGAAAATGCTCTTCATTATTTCACATGGGCTACAGACCTATCAGGAGAACAGTCTTACTGGTGTAACCGCCAAAAAGTCCATCACTGCATTGTCCAAAAGCGACCTTGATATTCCAATCATTGATGATGTTTTTGCAGCATTTTGCAAAGAGGTCGAATTTACTTTGGTGGACAGCTGAATGTAGGTCATCCAGCAGATGCACTGTCGAGGAATCCTATGCAGTGTTAGCTTGGATATAACCTAGCACATTTTAACAAGCGGTGTAAACACAATATTGCAGTCTTCAACTCAACAGCTTTCTTTCTTGTCAAATTTAAGTGCAGAGTCAAAAATAACCCTAAAGTCATAGAAGCCAAGGTCCAAATCCAAACGTTCCAAAAACCAACACTTCAATCTTAGAGTCATTTAATTTTATATACAAAGTGACTTACAAATGAGGACAACAGAAGCAATCAGTTGTAGTGTTAAAATAACTAAAATCAGATCCAAACCAACAACTTTATAAACTTTATAAATACTGCCTATACACATTTTAAAAATAAATAAATTAGATAAAAATGACAAATACATACAACTAAATTTCAAAACTTAAAATTTAAATGAAAAACAAAAATTAAAGCTAAAAACAATTACAAATATTAAAGAACAAATGGTATAAGATTATAATAATGATTATAACATAACACTAAACCAAACACACAAAAGAAAAACTACATATGTGTATGTACAACAACAACACACGTTTACATACACATTTATATAAAAAATTATATATATATATATATATATATATATATATATATATATATATATATATATATATATATATGATACAAATCTGATGGAAGGAGAAAGAGAGAAAACAAAAGAGGGCCTATAACAGATCCCTGTGGGACACCCCATTTACATGCAGTAGAAGTGGAAGTGATCTTATAAAGAAATTGTTCTCCCTTCAAGAGAGAATCCAAACCAGTTTAGAGCTATTACCCAATGCCTACATATTGCTCAAGATGTTTCAGCAAAATAGAGTGATCGATAGTTTACAAAGACAAACCTGCAGAAGCTGTCGGTAAGATCCAACTCCCTTCATTCGCCTTTACCGGGAAACCTCAAGACTTGAAAACAGAGGGGATGCACTTCCATGCGTTTGTTTCTTACAGCCAAAACAACACAGACCGGATCAAATCTCAATTTCTTTCCAAGCTCAAAGGTAACTGTGGATTGCAAGTGTGTCACCATGAGCGGGACTTCATCCTGGGAAAGATGATCATTCAGAACATCCTCAAAAGCATCAAGCAAAGCTGAAGGTGCTTCTTCGTGGTCTTCGCTCATTTCGTCCAGAGCGAATGTTTATGTTCTGCATCATTCTCATTCTGCCATTGTATCTCATTCCCTCAAAGTAATACCAGCTGAAGTCTAAGTGGCCACCGGAGGGAGCCAAGCAGAAACTGGGCAAATCTCAGAGCAGCTCTGCAGACCGTCCTTCCTACTCTCAGAGAGAAGAATGATTCGAGGAAATTTAATTTAATTTAATTATTTTACAAATAATTTAAAGCAGTTGTTCTCAACCAGGGGGCCTCAGCAAACTTCCACATGGCCTCAAGGTGACTTAAAATAATTTAAAAGTCAAAAATCAAGATGTTTATCATCCACCCCCACAACCTGGAATATGGAGTAATTTAATGGACTAAATGAAATAAACAATGGAATTATTAAATATATTATGGAACACTGGAAAAAAATAAATAAAATAAAAGTTCAATGAAATGTAAGCATGAATAAAAAATTATTTGATTATTGTTTCATTATTATTATTTATGCTTACTTTCCATTGTATGTTTATCTTTATTACTGCAACATTCCATGACGCAAATAACGATTTTATTATATATTTATTTTATTCTGTTAAATAACTCCATACTGGAAATATCATGTAGGTTAACAAAAATTAACTGGAACTTTTATGAAAAATATATATTTATATATATATTTTTCTGATTATATTCTCAAAATATTTTT